>NC_081224.1:5229979-5532479 GCF_902713425.1 Acipenser ruthenus | reverse complement strand
ATGTACATTCATTACTTTACAGTAATTCGGTGTCTGTTTATTGCAATCTCTGTAAGGGCCTGCTCACTGTATGATTGTATTTGTGTCAGGTACTGTTGCTCAGACACCACGTTGTTGCTAATGTGGTAATAATAATAATTTAAAAGATAAAAAAGAGCTGTTGTAATTCGTGCTGTGTGGATAGTTCATAATAAGAACATAAGAAAGTTTACAAACGAGAGGAGGCCATTCAGCCCATCTTGCTCGTTTAGTTATTAGTAGCTTATTGATCCCAGAATCTCATCGAGCAGCTTCTTAAAGGATCCCAGGGTGTCAGCTTCAACAACATTACTGGGGAGTTGCTTCCAGACCCTCACAATTCTCTGTGTAAAAAAGTGCCTCCTATTTTCTGTTCTGAATGCCCCTTTATCTAATCTCCATTTGTGACCCCTGGTCCTTGTTTCTTTTTTCAGGTCGAAAAAGTCCCCTGGGTCGACATTGTCTATACCTTTTAGAATGTTTTGTTCAACATTTTATTTTCTGTGTGTTAATAAAACACTGAGCGCCACACGTCTCGGTTTCGCCCGCAGTTGCTGTGTGCTGGTTTCATTTCCTGGCCTGACGTCACCCCTACAGCCTGCCTGTTAAGTTTTTGACATTTGACCTTGTGGTGAAACCCCAAAAATAAAAATCTAAACAAATTACCAAGAAAATGTCAAGGTCTTGGCTTTGTATGTGCAAAATTTCAGGAAGGTAATATTTTGGTGTTGCTTTGAACAAATCTAAACCTAACCTGCCCCCCATTTCTAAGAAATCTGAACACTCTTCAGGTAACAAACATTTCACTTCAGTCAGATGACATGAGTAAAGGAATAACACATCACCAGGGAGGAAAAAAGTCTGAACTCCAGTGCTGCTTCTGGGTGACTCAACATATAACCAGGTAAGTGGATTGTATTTAATTTGATAGTTAAATCGTTGTTGCTAGGGTAACTAACCCTGCCTTTAACAATTGTAATTTAAGTTTTGTAAACTGTGCTGGGCTGTGTTGAATCGTGAGGTTGATTAGAATATTGTGTTAAGTATAAGGCCCACACGGTAGTATAAATTGCCAAACAGTGTCTTAGAATGCCAGCCGTTGTAAGCGCCAGCCATCTAAGGGCCACACATCCAAGGGCAGTCTGAGCTGTGGCAGTCCGAGCGAGTACAGGTGGAGCGAGGATCTCTCCCAAATTCCTCCCAATGGCTACTAGAGGCCTCATTCCTACCTTGACACCTAACGTCTGGATCCCCTGGACACAGCGGGCTCACTCGTTCTCCACTCCCAGAATGAACACTGGTAAGTACCTGCTGCACATACCCTTACTTCCCCTACGCTGCCTGCTACTAACTTGAAAATCTCCTTTTTTAAATGTCGCTCTCTGACTAACAAATCTCTGCTTCTCAGCGAACTTACAACCAATACCAATCTTGATCTTCTCTGTCTAGCTGAAATCTGGCACTCTGTAAACGACATGCACTCGCTGCATCTAGCCACCCCAAAGGGCTATTCCCTCTTTGACAAACCTCGGCTCACTGGCCGAGGCGGGGGCAGAGAGATATATCTCTCTCTCTGACCATCACTGCTAATATTAATCTCCCTGCTCCTTCCTCCGCTACTGATACTGTTATCTCCATCCATCCCAAGAATCTGCTGAATCCTGTGAAACTCTCAGAATGTGTCTCTGCATCCCCTCTAACTGGTACTCTCCCGTCCTCAGTTGATGATGCGTTTACTACACCACCCTTACTCATATCATTGACACTGTTGCCCCGCTTACAACCAGAACCGTCATGAAAGATCGACACTGCCCATGGTACACCCTCGAACTTCGACTGCTTAAATCTGCCTGCCGCAAGCTTGAGTGCAAGTGGAGGTCTTCTGGACTAACGGTTCACAGAGAGATCTGGACCGACCATCTTGCGAACTACAAACCCAGTTTACTACTTGACCACCCTGACTCTCCTCCGGTTGCCCCTCCTGCCCCCTCCTCCTTCTCTCCTCTCTCCATTGCTGATGTTTCCGGCTTACTGTTGAAATCAACTACTGTCACATGCCCTCTGGACCCCTGGCCTACTAACCTTGTCCGTCTCTGTGCTTCTGATATTGCTCACTGCATTATGCACACTCTCAAAATCTGTTTGAATCTCTACAGTACTGAAACTGCTCTGCTCCGGATTGTGAATGATCTCCTGCTCAATGCTGATGCTGGTGCTCCCTCTGTGCTTGTCCTCCTTGACCTAACAGCCGCTTTTGAATCCATAGATAATGGTGTTCTTCTTGACTGCCTTCAGAAGTATGCTGGAATCTCTTTAACCTGTCTCTCCTGGATGTCCTCTTACCTATCTGGATGCATGCAGTCTGTTTTCTATGCTGGAAGCAGTGGTGTCCCCCAAGCATCTGTTCTTGGGCCCCTTCTCTTCAATATCTACATGCTTCCCTTGGGTCACCTCATCCGTCAACACAGCCTAATGTTTCACTCCTATGCTGACGACACCCTCGAAGCCCCTCTGCCATGGTCCGGCTCTCGGCTTACATTCAAGACATCAAGGCTCAGTGTTAAACACTCAGGTGTACTTGGTAATTTGTTAACCAGCTCAGAAGCCATATTCGTATAACATTATCCACCTTGCTATCATTATCAATCGCACGTTTATTGGTTGCTTATCAGTAAGGCTGCGATTTGGTCATGGGTGTCACAGATTCTGTGATTTTAGTAGCGAACATTGAACTTTACCAACTTGAAATTCCACCTTAACCAAAAAAAAAAAAAGAAAAAACGCTGAGAAAGAAGTGTTTGAGGCCATTCTACTCTGTTTGAAATTGAAGACAAGACCTCAAATGGGGAAGAAAAAATGGTCTAAATATAATTAGTGAAGTAGCTGTTGCAGATATTGAGAGATGACTGGAATAAGCAAAAAAAGAAAAACAGGTAGCAAAGCTCTTTCTGTAGCTGCCTTAACCCAACATAAGTAAACACGTTATTCATCAAAGTAAGCAATAATGAAAATATATAAATAGATACAAGTTACACAACTTGTTAATACAATGCATTATTATTTATTTATTATTCTCGCTTCTCGCACGCAACTCCACTGCTCCGCTCACTCCACTGGCTCCCGATCACTGCTCGCATTCAGTTCAAGACTCTTGTACTCGCCTACAGATGCCTTGACCAGACTGCAACCAGCTACCTCCAGACCCTCATCTCTCCCTACACCCCCACTCGACCTCTCCGCTCCTCCTGCACTAGAAGACTGGCTGTACCTCCTCTACGCTCCCCTGCCTCCAGAGCCTGCTCCTTCTCCACCCTCGCCCCGCAGGGGTGGAATGACCTTCCTAAAGATGTCAGGACTGCCAAGTCCCTGACCACCTTCCGGCGCCTCCTCAAGACTCACCTCTTCAGACAGCACCTGTAGAACTCCTCTTTTCCATCTGGACACTTTATCACTCTTCCTTAATGTGCTTTACTTGCACTTATCTGCTCATTATTTTACTGCATTTAATCCTATGCTTTACAGAGTACTGCACTGTAATCTGCCACAAGTGTTATTCAATCTGTAGTATTTTGCATTTAATCGTATCCTGATGTAACTATCACTGACACTTATCTGCTCCGATATTGAATCGTATTTTGTCATAAACTTGTACTTACTAGAACTGAAGTCATTGTATTTTATCCTGCTCTTAACTGTATTAATACATGTACTGTCATTCTTGAAATGTATTTTTTGTTTACGACTGTAAATCGCCCTGGGTAAGGGCGTCTGCTAAGAAATAAACAATAATAATAATAAATAATAAACTATGAAGAGCTCACCTCCCTGCTGTGTGTAGACAAGGACTGAGGAAGGCTGACTGGTCCCGTTGGAATAAACAGCGAAGACAGACACATTGTAGGGGGTGAAGGGTTTAAAGTTGCCTACACAGAGAAAAGCAGAAGAAACGGTTTAGAAATGCATTCTTATAGCTGTTATTATCAGCAGCAGCATTATCACAGCCCCCCTGTAACAGTTTTTTTTTTTTTTAATCCATTCTCTCACCTCTTATTTGCAGCAGTACCACCGGTCCCCCTACATCACTAAAAGGAGGTTTTGAAGCTGCAGTCGACCTGCTCCGATTGGTTAAAGCTCACTTTCACTGTACCTGTCAGTAGAGCAATGGTATGATTGATGTCACATCTCGTCCAATGAATCCACGGTCTGCTCAGGCTTAGCCCCACCTCCCTGCTCTGCACCACATACTGCACATACTCAGTGTGTCCAGGGGGCGGAGTCCAGGACACTTTCAGGCTCCGTCCCTCTAAGTTGTTCACCGCAATGACATTGCTGGGGCCCAGGAGACCTGTCAACAGACATTAAGTCACAGGCCTTGTGTTAATTGGATAAATATGTGTGGCATTGTGTGACAAGAGACTCAGTGTGTCTCAATCTCAATGTGTATGTGTGTGAGTGTCTAAGTGTGTCTCAGTATGTGTGTCAGTGTATCTCAGTGTGTCTCAGTGTCTCTCAGTGCGTCTTAGTGTGTCTTAGTGTGTCATAGTGTGTCTGAGTGTTGCTTAATGTCTCTCAGTGTTTCTTAGTGTCTCTCAGTGTGTCTGTATCTCAGTGTCTCTCAGTGTGTCTTAGTGCGTTTCAGAGTGTTACCCTGACTGCTGAAGTTTACAGTAGCTGGTAGTGTCTTTCCCTCGCCGTTGTACCCCACCACGCTGGCTCTGAAGACTCCGTCTTTAGGGAGAGAATAGATGCAGAGACACTCCTCTCTCAGCCCGTCTGCTCGTTCCCTCGCTCTGGACCACAGAACAGTTTCCCTGGACACGTTTACCAGCTTGCTGACTCCTTCCCTTGCTTCCAACCGCACCTCATAAACCCGAATGCTCCCCTGGGCATTCTCCCGGGACAGCTCCTGGAGAGGGGAGAGTGGGGGTGGATGAACCAAGCATCAACAAGGACCCAATAAAGTTAACAAACCAGCAGAAAAACAACCAAGACGCTGCATTTAGGTCCTTGAAAGTAGTCTTAATAAATGGGGTCTTTTTCGTTTTAAATTTGCAATTTGTGTGTTTTTTCCTTTTGGAAAAGTAAAACGCATTGACAATCTGATGCCGATAACTCCCTCATAAAAGTTTATACTGCACTGTAATTTAGCATTTTTCCCCTGGTTATAACATGTACCACAGTTTATTACGGTTCGCCATGTTTTCTAATATGCTTTACCATACCAGCCTGGGTTTTATAATGCTCATCTACTCTTTACCATGCTTTCATTGTGCTTTATTACACTTTGCTTTTACTGTGGAGAACTTTTATAAGGGCTCTTGCATGTGTGCTAATGCTGTCAGCATTGGTGTGACATTGAAAATCAAACACATCAAACGCTTTGTTTAATTGAAGTGTCTTTTCAGTACTAACTCCGTGGTATTTTCACTGCCACCCTGATCACCATGCATCTGAACCTCAGTCTCAGTGCAGACTGCAGCACTCACCTTCCAGTACAGAGTGACATTTCTCTTGTCAAATATGAACCACACATCCAGCATTCCTACTGGAGCTGAGAGCGGGGAAGAGGGAGGGAGAGGGGGAGGGGGGAGTGGGAAATAGAGAGAGAGATGGTATTGATATTAATTGAAGCCATCAAGTCAAGTCTGTGCCCTCATGAGATGAAAAAGTCTTTGTAATAAAGGAAAATATCTCCAATGGCAATGCAGACAGACAGTGGCAATACACGGGCCTTGCAATGGTTATGTATTACACGAAGGGGCAATGGTAGCACCAAGGCAGCTACAATTGAAAGAGGCTGCCATTGGTAGCACTACAATGGCAGTGCAATATGAAATAATTGTTCTTTATTATATTGAGGGGCAATGGTAGCACAAGTATAGGTCAGATACAATGGGATGAGGATGCCATTGGTGGAATGGGTCCACAGTATGCTAACTATACCCTTCTCAAATGATCTCCAATGGCAGCGTAGACAGGCAGTGGCACTACAATGGCAATAGTGGTTCTGTATGGTATGGTTCTGCTAGTTAGGAATAAGAAAGTGAAGTAGAGTAGACAAAGTAGCTTCAGCAAATGAGATTGTTCAAAATGAAAGCTGAGATAAGGATTGCTCTCCTCTCCTATCTCAGTCTCTGAAGTGCTGGTGCTGTACTGGGAAGGCGCTGTGTTGCTGATCTCTTACCTGCCTCAGAGCTCTGCACTTTGTAGCTGTGGCTCCACTCACTCCACGGGGAGTCTGTGCCACGCATGCAGCTCACCTGGAACAGGTAGTGGGTGAAAGGTTGCGGGCTGTCCAGCGTGTACTCAACATCACTCACGTCCTCTGGGTTAGCCTGAAATACACACACACACATACAACATACAAATACACAGCAATACAACACACAGCAACACATTGTTATTATGCAATCCATTGGTTGGTCTCAGACTATCAAAGCACCCAGGTTCATAAACTCTCCAGCGCAGTGCACTCTGTTTAGCCTCCTCCTAAGCACATACAGTCAGCTAACAAAGCACAACACATGCACACACACAATAACAACACACACACACACACACACTCACCTCAGTCCAGTTTCTCACCCCTTCTTCTCTGTAACGGAGTCGACAATTTATATTTATATCAGAGCTCTTCTCAGTGTCCATATTATTCCACATCACTGTGATCATATCACTGATCACTTCATGGCTTACAAACCTTGGGGCTTCCAGCTTAACTGCAAAGCACAAGAAGAAGGGCCTGTCAACCACTTACAACACATACAAACCAACACATTCTGCAAAATAATGTCAATACCAAGTTTCATGACAACTGGATAAGCTGTTCACCAGATATTTGGAACAATGTGAAGTGTGACACACATATGTATGACCACCTCCATTATCTCCCCTTCATAGGGTTTCATCCCTGGGGGGGGGGGGTTGGAATTACAATCACTCACTGGGGTTTAATTGGGGGGGGGGGGGGCAGGTATTTTCTTATATTCCTTATTTTCTTATACTCCTTTATCGTTTTTGATATTGGAAATCATTCTGAGTGGCTCTTTTTGCAAATTCTCAAATACTGTGTTGTTTTTCATATGCCCCCCTCTCGACACCACCCACTCGCATAGCCATTTCTACTACTGCTTCCTACCATGATTAATTTTAATATCCCCGTAATCCTCTCCTCTTGCTCCTCCCTGACACTCCATATCTAACTCCTCTGACCTGATCTCCCTCCCCCCATTCCTCTGCTCCCCTCCACGCTCTCTCTGGTGCCGTCTGGAATTGTCACTCGGCTTCCAGCAAAGCTGACTTTATCTCTGCCTTTGCCTCTCATCTCTCTCTTGACTTCTAGCTCTCACTGAAACCTGGATCTCCCCTGATAACGCTACCACACTGGCTGCCCTTTCCTCTCTCTATGTCCTGTCCCACTCTCCTTGCCCCATTGGATGGGGCGGGGGAACAGGACCTCTGCTCTCTCCCTCCCGTTCTTTTCTGCCCCCCCTCCTATCTCCTCTCTCTGTTAGCACCTATGAGATTCACGTTGCTGAAATCACCTCCCCTTGTTGCCTCCTTCTGATTGTTCTTTACCACCCTCCTGGTCCCCTTACTCACTTTCTCCCTCTCCTACTTTCAGCACCTCTACTCTGACAGGCTCCTGTCGCTTCTTCCTCAGCAACATACATAGAATTTGTCCCTTCCTCACCAACTACTGTACGCAACTCCTTCAGGCCCTGGTACTGTCCCGCCTTGACTACTGCAACTCCCTCCTGGCTGGCCTCCCTGCCTCTGCTACCCATCCACTCCAGCTCATCCAAAACTCTGCTGCCCGCCTTGTCTTTTCCCTTCCTCGTTTCTCCCACGCTACAACCGCTGCTCCGCTCCCTCCACTGGCACCCTATCTCTGCTTGCATCCAATTCAAAACTCTTGTACTCTCCTGTCGCTGTCTCGATCTTTCTGCCCCCTCCTCTCTCCAGACTATTATTTCTCCCTACACCCCCTCTCACTCCCTCCGCTCTTCCGCCACCGACAGATTAACTGTACCCCTCCTCCGCTCCCCCGCTTCCAGAGCCCGCTCCTTCTCCTCCCTTGCCCTTCAGTGGTCAACAACCTGCCCACGGATATCAGGACTGCTTAGTCCCTGACACCTTCTGGCGCCTCCTCAAGACACACCTGTTCAGACAGCATCTATAAACCTCATTGTACTTACTATGTGCTCTTAATGGACTTTACTTGTATAAGCAATTATTATTTACTATAAGTTAACTGCTCTAATTGAACTCGCTTAAATGTAATTATTTATTGTATTCTTTACTTTGCTCTTATTTGAAGTTGATCTTATTTTCCACTGATTTTATTGTACTTTATAACTGTAATGTGATTTTCTGCGCTGTGATATTTTGTATTGTGATATTTTGTAATGCAAGGAAACCCTGTGTTACTGGGGAGCAGAGTTCTAACCAAGTCATGTTTGTCAAGTCCCAAGTCAAGTCCCAAGTCCCAACAGCCAAGTTTCAAGTCAAGTCTCAAGTCTGGTAATAGCCACCCTGACTGAACTTATGATGATGATGATGATGATGATGATGATGATGATGATCACTATTATTATTGTAATTCATTTAGCTGACGCCTTATCCAAAGCGATTTACAGGATTATTCAAAGTAATTGTCTCCTCATCTGGCATGTCTGTACTCTACGAGTAGCTTCGAAAAAATATCAACTGCCTTATTCAAAACTTACCGTCTCTGAAGCAAATATACAAACAAGTCAGAAATTGAAGATAAATAATGAAATAAAAAATAATAGCAGATGCTTACTTTTAAAGACAACAGTTTCAAATTGCTTGTTTTGAAAGCATCTAGTGGGTAAATATTGTCTTTGGCGGTTTGGCTATTTCTTTGGCTATTTTTCCTGTGAATGTTTTTTTTTTTTTCTTCTATTCCTTTTGATTATGATGTCATCATCAGTGCAGGATGTCAATCACCACAATGCTCTGCATACTATACCACGCCCTCCCCCTGGGCATGACTTTGTTCTGGAGCTCAGCATCCAATAAAATGACAAATCACACAAATGCCCACACTTGCATTCAGCAGATCCGGCTGAAGAAAATGGTGAACCCGCCTACTTCTTTCCTCAGGACTGGTTAATATGGGGATTCTTACAGATGACTGACACTCGTATGCATTTGACCGGGGTTCTTGTTTAATTGTAAAATACGGAGAAATAAAACGTTTGTTTTTTTATTATTTATTTCTTAGCAGACACCCTTATCCAGGGCGCCTTACAATTGTTACAAGATATCACATTATTTTTATATACAATTACAATATTTGTTACATACAATTACCCATTTATACAGTTGGGTTTTTACTGGAGCAATCTAGGTAAAGTACCTTGCTCAAGGGTACAGCAGCAGTGTCCTCCACCTGGGATTGAACCCACGACCCTCCGGTCAAGAGTCCAGAGCCCTAACCACTACTCCACACTGCTGCCCAAGTGTCCATTGAACTGTATCAGTACAAATATAAATTAGCATTTATTATTTTATTTATGGCTTTATAGACTACACGCCAGCAGTTCAGGACAATTTAATTTTACACTAACTTCTGAATTAAAAAAAAAAAAAAAATTGTGGATCTACCGCATTTGATGTCATCACATAAGAAACAGCAGTGCTTGTACAGTAAATTGTGAGAAAAAAACAAGTAAAGCCCATATATAAATAAATAAATCGTTTATAACATTACTGTGACAGAGAGAAAATGAACCTTGGTTACAAATCTCCCTACCAACCTGTAAGGGCGCTATGGAAAAGGAACAGGGTGCCTGGACTTGATGGTCTGACAATTCATTCCAGGGAAAGGTGGAAGTCGGCCATCTGGAAAGGGGGCGGAGCCACGGTACACCAAGTCATTGACCCAGACGGGAAGCGATGTGGTGATCGCGGATTGGAGAAAGGGATTGCACTCATTAACCAAGGGGGTGTGACTGGCGGTACATAAGGGGACGTGGCCAAGCATTCTGTTCCTTTGTTATGGTTACGGATGTACCAGAAAGGACAGTGAAAAAGTACTGTGAGCGTTTGTTTGTTTTTGCTGTGTCTAATACTGTGCTCGTTTGTTATTATTAGACAGCTAACATGTACCAGGATCTGTCACTTAAAGGCCAGCACGAACCTGGACAGCACTGCACTACTGTTCACTGAATAAACTGTATTTCACCACTTGCACGTTAGCACTCACTCTGGACTTGTTATGTTTTGTGTGTGCATCTACTGTGTTTATTGTTTCGGGATTAAACCCCCTGGGTTATACTGCGCAGTACACGTTATTTACAGTTGTCAAGTGACTTTGGGATTATAAATAAACACCACTGCACCTGGAATATCGTCGTCTGTCTTTCATTGATCACCGCATCACTCTTACACCTGCGCACTGCAAATCACTTTGCCACAATTACTTACATGTGTTATTTTTTATTTTAAATAAATATGTAGCACTTATGTATGCTTTTGTAATTATATATATATTGTAAGATAGCGGGTTGTGAGAGACAGCAGGGAGGGGGTTAAAACCTCCCTACGTGAGAAGGCACCTTTTGTTAATTGTTTTATTATTAATGATCATCCGCACCTGGGCGTTATTGGGGAATTAGACCCAGGTGTGGGCAGTTTAAAAGGAGAGCAGGCAGTCTGCTCGAGGCTGCTGAGGAGAAGGAGGCAGACAAGGTGCTCTGCTTCCCAGCAGTCAGAGAGAGCAAGCGAGAGAGTTAAAAAGTAAGTGTGGTACCAAACTGTTGTTTTGTGAGGACGGGGAAATAGCTTAGCTGTCCCGTGTTAGTCAGGGTGTTCCTGGAAGTTGAGTTAGTGCTCCAAGAGGAGCTAGGTGTTTATTTTGTGTGTTTTGATTTGTGTTTATTAAAATTAGCGCGTCAGCGCTGAAAACGCCATTTGGTCTTCATTTCAGTTTTTTATTTTTCTTAAAAATATTTCCCAACATAAAACCAATGTCACCTTACAATAATTGATTTTGAGTTTCAGTGTTTTAAAATAAAATATCAAACAGAACGAAATTTCAATGTACCATTTGTAATTCAGTAATATGAGAGAATTGGTCAGGGGTTTGAATACTTTTGCAAGGCACTGTATATATATATATATATATATATATATATATATATATATATATATATATATATATAAAGTCTTAAATGTAAGTACAGGTTTTTGGCTGGTTTAGAGCAAGAAGATGAGCAGAGCGAGGGTGCAACACGAGCCGTAATACCAGTGTAGCGTTTGAATTTCTACTGTTGTCAAGTCATTTTCATCAAGTCCCAAGTCAAGTCTCAAGTCAATTTGTTCAAGTCCCAAGTCCCAAAAAAAGTAAATTGAGTCGGACTTGAGTCCAAGTCACCGACTCGAGTCAGCAACTCTGCTGGGTTAAATGAAGGCTCTCAACATACAAGCCATGGCGATCAATAATCAATCAATCAATAGTTTGCAATGAAGAAGGTCAGTGTGTGTACGGTACCTATGGACTCAGAGTTGAAGTTCTTCATTTTGGACTGACTCTTTCCCAGTGCGTTCCTAGCGCTGACCCATACCTTCCCGTTAACATGGCTCACAAAGCTGGAACGCGGGACCATGACAGTGCTGAGACCAGCCGGCACCACTGTGGACCACTCAGTACTGAGAGAGAGAGACAGAGAAGACTTGATCCGAACCAGAGCAATACAGGAGCTTCAGAGTAAAACACACTGATACTCACACACACACACACACACTGCTCTGGGTCTCTACACACCTGTACCTATCCTATACCTGTGAAGGTAGTATTGTAAAAGATTGTTGTTTGTGAAAAGATGTCCTATTCTCATGGAACCATATAAGGGAAATATCAAGGGTGTAACTAGTCACATGCTAGAATATGAGAAACCATATAAGAGATTAAAATTAGTTTGAAACTTCATAGCAAAGGAGGTGGGAGGATAATGCACAGAGGTATTATAACCCATTTGCTTTACACATATAAGGGCAAAAAAACTAGTTAGGGGTATAGGAGTATACTGGCAATGATTGTTTCTGTGTTATCAATAATCAATAGATAATTAATAAACCGTTGATTCGATCATTCTTAATTCACCGTTGTCATGGTCCGCCTTATTCATCAATAATAACAAAAAGTATTCACCCCCCTTGGACTTTTCCACATTTTATTGTGTTTCAACATGGAATCAAAATGTATTTAATTAGGAGTTTTTGCCACTGATCAACACAAAAAAATCCATAATGTCAAAGTGAAAAATAAAATCTACAAATTGTTCTAAATTAATTACAAATATAAAACAGAAAATAATTGATTGCATAAGTATTCACCCCCTTTGCTATGACACACCTAAATAAGCTCTGGTGCAACCAACTGTCTTTAGAAGTCACATAATTAGTTGAATGGAGTCCACCTGTGTGCAATTAAGGTGTTTCACATGATTTCAGGTTAAATACACCTGTCTCTGGGAGGTCCCACAGTTGGTTAGTACATTTCCTAACAAAAACTACATCATGAAGACGAAGGAACATTCAAAGCAAATCCGGAATAAGGTTCTTCAAAAGTACCAATCAGGGGTAGGATATAAGAACATTTCCAAGGCATTGAATATCCCCGAAGCACAGTAAAGTCCATTATTAAGAAATGGAAAGAATATGGCACAACTGTGAATCTGTCTAGAACAGGCCGTTCTCAAAAACTGAGTATCTGGGCAAGAAGGGCACTAGTCAGGGAGGCCACCAAGAGGCCTATGGCAACTCTAAAGGAGTTACAGTCTTCCGGGAGAGCTGAGAGACACTGTGCATACGGCAACAATAGCCTTTATGGGAGAGTGGCAAAAAGAAAGCCATTGTTGAAAAAAAAATTCACATCAAATCTCGGCTAGAGTTTGCCAGAAGGCATGTGGGAGACTCTGAGACCAAGTGGAAGAAGATTCTATGGTCTGATGAGACCAAAGTAGAGCTTTTTGGCCTCAACGCTAAGCGCCATGTTTGGCGCAAGCCTAACACCGCACATCATCCTCAGAACACCATCCCTACCGTGAAGCATGGTGGTGGCAGCATTATGCTATGGGGATGCTTCTCTGCATCAGGGCCTGGAAAGCTCGTGAAGATAGAGGGCAAAATGGATGCAGCAAAGTATAGAGAAATCCTGGAGGAAAACCTGCTGAAGTCTGCAAGAGACCTGGGACTTGGGAGAAGATTCCGCTTCCAGCAGGACAATGACCCCAAACATACAGCCAAAGCCACACTGGAGTGGCTTAAAAACAAAAAGGTCAATGTCCTGGAGTGGCCCAGTCAAAGCCCGGACCTCAATCCAATTGAGAATATGTGGAAAGAGTTGAAAATTGCTGTTCACCAAAGGTCCCCATCCAACTTGACGGAGCTTGAGCAATTTTGCAAAGAAGAATGGGCAAAAATTGCAGTGTCCAGATGTGCAAAGCTGGTAGAGACTTATCCAAATAGACTCATGGCTGTAATTGCTGCCAAAGGTGCCTCTACCAAATATTGACTCAAGGGGGTGAATACTTATGCAATCAATTATTTTCTGTTTTGTATTTGTAATTAATTTAGAACAATTTGTAGATTTTATTTTTCACTTTGACATTATGGATTTTTTTGTGTTGATCAGTGGCAAAAATTAGTGGCTAATTAAATCCATTTTGATTCCATGTTGTAACACAATAAAATGTGGAAAAGTCCAAGGGGGGGTGAATACTTTTGAGAGACACTGTATGTAAGTGAATAATGGATATTGAATCATTTTAATCAATACCACATTCACTGCGCCTGCCCTATACCTGTCCTGTTCTGTCCTGTACATACCTGCCCTTCATGCGCAGGTGAAAGGTGTATTCAGTCCTGAGCAGTGAGTCTAGTCCCAGATGCCAGGAGCAGTTCATTTCTGGGGGCGCCCCTCTCTTTTCTTTCATGATGTGACACTGAGGCTGGGAGGGGGTGGCTGGCGGATCTGAATAAACAAAGACACATTGAAAGTATACACGGTCATGGTTCATTTACATTAGCATGTGCTGTGTGTTTGCACTGTCATTTCTACTTTACCTTTTTATTTAGTAGATAGTAAAAGATTACCCTGGTCATTTTTTCCCTGTAATTTAGTGGTTTGTACATGATTGTACTTTGCATTTACCATAGTTTACCTGGTTTGCCATGTTTTTTAATATTCTTTACCATACCTCTCTGTGGTTTACAATGCTTTTCTATGCTTTAGCTGTGCTTTATTACACTTTGCTGTGTTTTTACAATGGGACACTTTTATAAAGGGTGTTTGATTTCATTTTTTGTATTGTACAGTTATAAACAAATTGTTACGTTTGTAATGGTTCATTAAGAAAGCAAATTACTACACAGAGATGAGTCTCTTAACAGGATTGTCAGGTTGGTCCCAATAAATTAGGCTAGAAACCAATATTCCCTAATGAAATATCAGGCAGGTGAAATAATCGACAGTAATCAATGCATTGAAAACGCTTTAGTATTTAAAAGCAAGAATAAAAAAATATGCCTGCGCATATTATTGCACATAGTAATATAATACATGCTAGCTACACCCCATAATAAGCCATACTCACAACCCCCTGTGATGGTTTGCTGGCAGGAGGGGTTGGTCTCCAGCCCAGGGCAGATGACCTCACAGTGAAGGTGGACCTCTGCTTCCCTAGGGGCGGGCACAGTGAAGGAAAGGCTGCCATTGGTTGTGTTCCTTTGGAGAGAGCTGTACAGTGTGGTCACATTGAGCCCCTCTGTCACCCGCAGTATTCCGGCAGCACAGCTAGGGGGCAGCGTGGGAGAGAACAGCACGCAGGAGCCATTGGTATCGTGGCCCAGCTCAAAGTGAGGATCCCACGTACAGTGTAGGCTCGCGACAGACCCTGGGGGCAAAACAGGTGGGTAGAGGAGCATTGTAAGATTGTGAGGGTACCCTTAGAAAAGTGTCCCAGAGTAAAAGTATAGCAAAGCGTAATAAAGCACAGTGAAAGCATTGCAAAGCACAGAGAGATATGATAAAGCATATTACTAAACATGGCAAACCAGAGTAAATGCATAGTTCAAGCATGTGAAAAGCCTGGGAAAAATGCAAAATTGCCATGCAAATATACAGTGGTAAACTTTTATAGGGATGTGTAACATCTCAAAAAAACAGCAATTGCATTTAAACTTCTTACCTCTTGGAATTAGAATGTAGACTGCCAGAAATAATGGAATGCACCTTCTCTCCATGGCACATACCCAACACTGTGTGGAGAGGGAGAAGAGAACAACTCAACTTTTGTTTTGTGTGTGGGAATGTGTATGTGTGTTTAACACTCTCTCCATTCCCGCACACACACACACACACACACACACAATAAAAACCTTAACAGCTGAATAAAAGTGACTACCTCCAGTGCAGGCTTCATATAAACATCTCCACCTTTACAAATAGCTTTTTTTTTTTTTTACCTTTTAAAACCCTAAAGTAAAACTTAAGTCAAGTGTAGAAACGTTTTGGCTAGTGCAGGGTTAGAAACTTGCACAAGCCCTACTGCACCAGTCCTGGGGTTCAGAACTTCCCTCAATGAAGTCTATTATTGAAATGATCAGGAGTTTGAGCCATCTGCCCAGCACCCCTGCCAACCTCACGACAAGAGAGCCACTGGGGGTCGAGGAAGATATGGTACTGGCTGATGGACCTTGAGGGAAACTTCCAGGAGGACCTCCCAATGGGAATCCATCTGCTGGCTGTTAGAAATGGGGAGCGATGGGAAGCCTGGAAGCCTGGAAGCCTGGAAACACCGCTCAGCGTCCCTCTCAGACATCGCAGCTGTGGTACTCACCTACCTGGGTGCAGATATGGGAGGGATGTTTCTTCTGTCTCAGTGTTTTGTTTTGTTGTCCAAGCTTTTTGTTTGTTTAATATATCTGCACACCAGTGCATTCAACCACAGTAATGTGCATCTGTATAACCTGGTGTGACGTCACCATCAGCCATCCTGTTCATACCCCACAACACAATAACTTTTATTGATAATTATGCAATGTATATCTGAAACAATTTGGCATCAAGTGCACCCGGTTGAGGGTCCATCACCTGACTGTCTAGACGAGGCAGGAAACCTCCAAAAGTTCCAAGCAGGTCCCAATGCCACAGGGTAGAGGAAGAGGAAAGAACAGCGTGACAGGAAAGGGACTGGTGAACTACTTGGGCAGCTGGATACCCGCAGTAGACATAAGAGAAGGAGGGATACAGTTGGTGCAGTGTAAACCGCGGGGGCCACTGGACGCCCGCAGTGGAAGTGAGAGATTGAGCAGTGTAAACCGCGGGGGCCACTGGACGCCCGCAGTGGAAGTGAGAGATTGAGCAGTGTAAACCGCGGGGGCCACTGGACGCCCGCAGTGGAAGTGAGAGATTGAGCAGTGTAAACCGCGGGGGCCACTGGACGCCCGCAGTGGAAGTGAGAGATTGAGCAGTGTAAACCGCGGGGGCCACTAGACGCCCGCAGTGGAAGTGAGAGATTGAGAGAATCAGGGACAGGATAGTAGCAGTGCAAGAGTACGTGATTTGGTGTGACGTCATTGCGCGAGTGACTGGAACTGGGATGTTCCTGGCCCAGAAAGACAAGGAGAAAACCAACCCATCCTTGCGAGCCGATGAGTCGAATGAAAAGCTCCCAGGGAATTGAAGACTAATCTCACTGCTCAGTGGAGAGGAACCCCCAGTGGTCCCGTCGGAGAGATGGCCCCCACTCTGGGTATACTAAACAATACACTGGGCGAGGAGGAGCCGGAGACTGAAGCGGAGAAGGACGGCGCTGCTCTGGCAACACAGCGAACAGACCATGATGAGCAAATGTGAATTAACCAAACCCTAGAAAGTGGTGAGTTACACCTGCATGGAAATTAGAACCGGAGATCAGGGATTCAGAACCAGGGATTGGGAATTTTTTTTTAACCAGATAAAATAGATTTTCAGTATGAGAGAATTATGATTTTACTTATAGTGTACCTACAGGGAAGAAATCGTGAGAGTATAATATACATCAATTACATATCTGTTTGCTAGTTTCATTTTTTATAAATTATTACCTCCTAATTGTTCACCACACTCCAGGATAAAGAGGCATTAACCTAGTAACTGATACAGAACATCTATTTGATCTGGTTTTTAAAAATCCCGATCCCCAGTTCTGAATCCACATGGTTGAGTTACATGGATATGTATCTTTTTGATAGCTTTCAATTAGATGATGTAATGTGTAGGGGCCTTCCCTGTTCCTGATCTTAAGTTATTAAACTCCATTAATGGAAGAATAATTAATTTAACAACTGCTTGACTGCCAAAACTCCTGGCTCCTGATCATTTCAATAATTTACTTAATTGAGGGTAGTTCAGAACCCCAGGACTGGGTGCAGGACTAGTGTGAGTTTAACAGTTTAACACTGTGCTTAACTGTACTTTGTTTATCATGGTATAATGCTGCAACTGTTCATCAGTAAACAGTCCCTCCCACGCACACTAAAGTCAGCCTTGCTTACATGATGCATTGCTCTTCTATATGCTCAATTGAACTTGTGGTTTTCCTGAAACAGCTTAGAAAATGAAGCTGAAGCTAAAACAATGCCAAGTCTGACAACGAACTGTGAACCAAGGTGTATAAACTATTGTTGGCTTGTTAATAAAATACTTCTTATTATTGCAGGAGCTGACTGACACATGCAGACATGAATATGCATACATACGGAACATGCATATATACATGTATTCATATACAGTATGTATTTATTTATTTATTTATTGATTGCATTTATATAGCGCTTCTTATACAAAAGTATCGCAAAGCACTGTACAGTACATAGCAGAAAAAAATAAACAAACCACAATACATTTGCAGTGTTTGCTCCAGAACTTACAGCCTGAGGGTCAATGTGGCCCCCTCTCAACATTTTAGGGGGACATTTTCTTCAGTGAGGGGGTCAATATGTTTGATTCAGAACCAACAACTATTTCTTATTTTTGTTTGTTTTAAATATGCCAACAGAGTTTACGGACCTTTTGTTTCTGAAGAACAAAAAATAAAACTGTAAAGATGTAGATACAACCAAGGTGTCTCTACAATACTCACTGTCACGTGGGGAAAATATTGGGAAATGTGTCAGTCATGCTAGTGTATCACTGAGTAGAGGATATTGTACCAAATCACATTAGAACAGGGGTTGTCAAACTTTTTAAGCTGCCTACCCCTTTCCAAAAAATGTAGTACACTGCGTACCCCCATCTTAGATAGTCATAATAAAATCAAAACAGAAAAAAATGGTCTGTACAATAACATGATACAACAAAACGCACATGATACAACAAAAGGCAGCCAGTGTTCAGAGCGACAGCGTGTGAAGCGACAGCGTGTGAAGCGACAGCGTGGGAGAAGTACAGTCGTGGAAAAGTACTGAGCAGTTAGAAGCAGAAAGGAGGAATTACATCTTTAAATTACATCTTTAAATTACATCTTGAATTGCTTTAATCAGAAAACATTGTAGCTTAAAGTCTAACAGCTGCGTGTCTTTTTCTGATAACGAGCTGAAACTTGGAACAGCTGATTCAAATTCCGCGCCGTTCTGAGACACGGAGGAGGGGCAGAGCCCGCAGCACAGAAAACAAACAAAAGGCAGCCAGTGTTTACTGCGACAGCATGTGAAGCAACAGCGTGGGAGAAGTACTAGTGGACAAGTACAATGCAGTTAGTAGCAGTTTGAAAGCAGGTTGACAGCTGCAGAAGCTAAACTAAACTTCCAAAAAAAAAAAAAAAAAAGGTCTTCAAGCCAGTAATCTGTGTCAACTGCCTGATGTGGGAAATCCGAGAAAACCCAACAGAGCTCAACCAAGTGTGTGTAAACTGCTGCAAGATCCAGGACTTGCTTAAACTAGTAACTGTGCTAGAAATGGAAATGGAGGAAATGAGACAGAAACAGGAGCTTGAGGAGCTGACACACCCACAATTCATGGAAGTCTGCACCCCTAGCAGACTGAAAGCCACCAGGGAGATGGAAGAGAGTCGAAACAGCTGGGTTCAGATAGGTAGAAGCAGGGAAAAAAAGAAATGTTGTCAAACACAACCACCAGAAATCCAAACATCCAACAAATTTGAACCACTTCAAAATTTCGATGACCAAAACCAACATCAAGAGAACGGAAGGAACAACATCCAGGCCCCTATAAACAGTGCTGGCCAGGCAGCAAAAGGAAGGGAGGTCATGATTGTTAGGGACTCTATATTGAGAAACACAGCAAGTTCAGTTCGCAGTTTGGACCCCCTTACTACAACAGTGTGCTGCCTTCCAGGAGCCTCAGTCAGCACATCACTGAGAATGTGGACAGGCTCCTAGAACGAATAGGAGATGACCCGGTAGTAGTCGTCCACATTGGTACAAACAATATTGGAAGAGACAGGTCTGCAAAACAAATTCAGAGAGCTAGGAAGGAAATTAAAAGACAAGACCAAAACTGTGGTATTTTCTGGGATACTGCCGGCACCTTGCAAAGGACCATATGGACAGCTGGAAATACAAAATCAAAATGCATGGCTGAAATCGTGGTGCACACAGGAAGGCTTCACATTTCTTGAACATTGGAGCACATTCTACAACAACGACTATCTATATAGGTGGGACGGACTGCACTTAAACAAAAAGGGAACCAATCTACTCAAAGAAAGAATCTTTTAGGAGGTCCAGAAGCATGTCAACTAGAAAGGAAGGGGGGAGAAAACAAAAAAACAGAAGGGAGACCACATCAAAACAAAGGCAACAACTCAGGTAAGACAGCTATTAAATGTATTTATCTTAATGCTAGAAGTCTGAGAAACAAAATGTTAGAACTTGAAGCTACTGCACTAACAAGTAACTACAATGTGATAGGTGTTACAGAAACTTGGTGACTCTAAGAGTGATGGAGACGAATATAATATTAGTGGGTACACACTGTAGAGGAAAGACAGGCAGGACAGAAATGGACAAATAATACAACGCCAAATCAATATGGGTCAGAATAATGGACACAAATTCAAAGGGCATAATAATAGGAGCATGCTATAGACCGCCAAATTCTGACGCCAAGCAAAATAATCTGTTATACAATGACATTCGAAATGCATGTAGAAAAGGAGAAGCCATACTAATGGGGGATTTCAACTTCCCCCATATAAAATGGGAAAACCTGGTGGGGAGCACGAAGGACAAAATTGAAATGGTGGAAATGACAAATTACTGCTTCCTAACGCAATTTGTCAAGGCACCGACTAGAAGGGAGGCATACCTTGATTTAATCTTTGCAAATAACGAAGACAGAATAACTAAAACAGAGGTCAGAGAGCCATTGGCAAACTCAGACCACAACATGGTCTCATTTGAAGTATTTTTTAAAACCCCAAAAGTAATGACTAAAGCTAAGGTTTACAATTTTAGAAAAGCAAACTATGAAGGTATGAAACAGAGACTAACAGAAGTAGATTGGAGTAAAATAGAGAAAACATCCACAGAAAAAGGCTGTTTTTTAAAAATGTAGTACTAAAGGCGCAAAACAAATACATCCCAAAAGTAGACAAATCTAAATCTAAAACAAAATGGCCAAAATGGTTTAACAGATCAATTAAAAAAAATATTCAGCGAAAAAAGGCACTTTACAGAGCGTTTAAAAGGGACCAAAAACAAAGTACACAGAAAGAGTACTTGGAACTGCAAACACAAGTCAAAAAGGAAGTTAGAAAGGCCAAGAAAGAGATAGAAATCAATATTGCTAAGGGGGCTAAAACCAATTCCAAAATGTTTTTCCAATATTATAACAGCAAGAGAACATTCAAAGAGGAGGTTAAATGTCTAAGAGACACAAATGGCAAAATCATAGATGAAGAAAAAAAAATAGCAAATATATTAAATGATTACTTTTCACAGGTTTTTACAAAGGAAGAGACGGACAACATGCCCGACATGTCGACCTGTTCCTATCCAATTTTAAATAACAGAGGCAGAAGTGTTAAAGGGACTAGGAGCTCTTAAAATAAACAAATCCCCTGGGCCAGATGAGATCCTCCCAATAGTACTCAAAGAAATGAAAGAAGTTATTTACAAACCGCTAACCAAGATCATGCAACAGTCTCTTGACACAGGGGTTGTACTGACAGACTGGAAAATAGCAAACGTAATACCGATCCACAAAAAGGGAGACAAAACCAAACCAGGTAACTACAGACCAATAAGCCTGACTTCTATTATATGTAAACTTATGGAAACTATAAGATGATCCAAAATGAAAAATTACCTTTATGGTAACAATATCCTGGGAGACAGCCAGCATGGTTTTAGGAAAGGGAGATTGTGTCTAACTAACTTACTTGACTTTTTTGAGGATGCAAAACTTCAACTTCAACTTCAACTGAAGACTATGCGGTGATCTGATTCAAACATTCAAAATCCTAAAAGGTATAGACAATGTCGACCCAGGGGACCTTTTTGACCTGAAAAAAGAAACAAGGACCAGGGGTCACAAATGGAGATTTGATAAAGGGGCATTCAGAACAGAAAATAACTGGCACTTTTTTACACAGAGAATTGTGAGGGTCTGGAACCAACTCCCCAGTAATGTTGCTGAAGCTGACACCCTGGGATCCTTCAAGAAGCTGCTTGATGAGATTCTGGGATCAATAAGCTACTAACAACCAAACGAGCAAGATGGGATCAATGGCCTCCTCTCGTTTGTAAACTTTCTTATTATTTATTTCTTTATTTATTTCTTAGCAGACGCCCTTATCCAGGGCGACTTACAATTGTTACAAGATATCGCATTATTTTTTACATACAATTCCCCATTTATACAGTTGGGTTTTTACTGGAGCAATCTAGGTAAAGTACCTTGCTCAAGGGTACAGCAGCAGTGTCCCCCACCTGGGATTGAACCCATGACCCTCCGGTCAAGAGTCCAGAGCCCTAACCACTACTCCACACTGCTGCCCTTATGTTCTTCTTATGTACATATTTAATATGTAAATTAGGCATGTGTGCACTGAACGCTGTGTCACAGCACATCAGTCTGGTGTTAGTGATTAAACATTGATTACATGACAAAAGTTTGCAATAGATTGGCAAGTGGTACTAAATAAAATGCGTTATCTGCCATTTCAGAATTTTTCTCGAGTACTCCAGTTTGAAAAGCACTGCATTAGAAGAAACCACAGTACCAACAGATTCAGTTTAATAGTAGTAGTATTTAAATGCCATTGTCCTGACTGGTAAATTCTTACCTTCCAGCTGCCCCTTTATTTTGACAATCTCCAGATCAAAAATGGCATTTTTATTTTGCCATTTTTCATTCTTAGGCATTTTTCATGTTTTATTTTTACAGCACATGTTGATGTTGTTGATATGATAAACACATATATCTGCTTCAGGTCTTTAATTTTTTTCAAAGTTAAACGATGGCCCGTGTTACACAGAACACTAAAAATGTTAAAACATACAATATGTATTTCGTTGGTTTTGTGGATTTGCTGTATTTTAACATATTTTAATACTACGATATGGCTTTGAAAATGCTACTTAAACAAAACCGTGACTGCACATGAACTGTATTACATAATAATTTCCTTTATTCCGATTCCAGTGGTGTTTTCTCAATGTATTAGTGCTATTTAAAATCACATACACACACACACACACACACACACACACATTATATATATATATATATATATATATATATATATATATATATATATATATATATATATATATATATATATACACTACCGGTCAAAAGTTTTAGAACACCCCAATTTTTCCAGTTTTTATTGAAATTTAAGCAGTTCAAGTCCAGTGAATAACCTGAAATGGTACAAAGGTAAGCGGTAAACTGCCAGAGGTTAAAAAAAAAAAGTTTAGGTAACCAAAAACAGCTGTTCTGCAGCAATGGAAGTAAATTAAGCCTTGAAAGTTGATGCTAACAATTCCTACAGGTGTCCCAACTTTTGTTGATTACTTACAAACCCTCTGTCTGTATAAAAGCAGTGTTGGAACAGACTGTGTTACTACACCCTCTTAAGTATTATTTGGACAGTATTGTACTGCAGGAAGTAGTATATTACTCTCATAATGGAGAGAAAAAGGCAATTAACAAAGGAAGACAGACAGACCATTATAACCCTTAAAAGTGTAGGTCTTTCCTTTAGAGAAATTGCAAAGAAAGCCAAGGTGTCGGTGAGTACAGTTTTCTACACCATCAAAAGGCACTTGGAAACTGGGGGAAACTGACAGGAAGAGGTCTGGCAGACCCAAAGCCACAACAGAATCAGAAGACAAGTTTCTGAGAGTCAACAGCTTGTGTGATAGGCGGCTCACAGGACAACAGCTTCAAGTACAGCTTAACACTGGTCAAAGTAAGCAAATCTCAGTTTCAACTGTGAAGAGAAGACTTCGAGCTGCAGGTTTGACAGGTCGAGTGGCAGTAAGAAAGCCATTGCTAAGATGGCAAAATAAGAAAAAGAGGCTTGCCTGGGCCATGAAGCACCGCCAGTGGACTACTGAAGACTGGAAGAAGGTCTTATGGACCGATGAATCAAAATTTGAAATCTTCGGTTCATCACGCAGGGTTTTTGTATGCCGTCGAGTAGGCGAAAGGATGGTTCCTCGGTGTGTGACACCAACTGTCAAACATGGAGGAGGAAGCGTGATGGTCTGGGGCTCTTTTGCTGGATCCAGAGTCGGCGACTTGCACAGAGTGAGTGGCACCCTGAACCAAAACTGCTACCACAGCATTTTGCAGCGCCATGCAATACCCTGTGGTATACACCTAGTTGGTCAGGGGTTCATCCTACAGCAAGATAATGACCCAAAACATACCTCCAGGCTATGTCAGAACTACCTTAGAAGAAAAGAACAAGACGGTAGGCTTCAAATCATGGAATGGCCAGCACAGTCTCCAGACTTAAACCCCATTGAGCTGGTTTGGGATGAACTGGACAGAAGGGTTAAAGCAAAGCAGCCTACAAGTGCAACACAGTGTTGGGAAGAACTTTCCGAACAATATTTGATTTCCATTGTAGAAAGAATGCCACAAGTGTGTTCGGCTGTTATATCTGCAAAAGGTGGCTACTTTGATGAGTCAAAAATTTAGATTAAATTTTGTTAAACAAAACGATTCCATGATTTCTTTTTTTATCTCCAATTGTTTATTTGTTCTGTGCTTTAATTTCAGAGTACATTGAGACATTAAACTGCGTAAATTTCAATAAAACTGGAAAAATTTAGGTGTTCTAATACTTTTGACCGGTAGTGTATATATATATATATATATATATATATATATATATATATATATATATATATATATATATATATAATCATGGCGTTATAGGCCTACTGGCGAAATGGCCAAGAGACAGTTGGTGCCTAACACATACTGAATTATTTTGGCCCTGAATTTTAGCTTTTTTTTTTTTTTTTTTTTTTTTTTTTTTTTTAAATCAAGGATGCGGTTTTCGTTTCACAAATCTACAGCACCTTGTCTATAAACTGTACTGTAGAACGCAGAAGTACATATTTCACTCCATATCTCCAAACATCAGACAGATATTTTGTCTAAATAGATATGTTTATAGCGGATGAATTTCACAGTATTTTTAAGCACAAATATAATAGCCTACATTTCAACAGTCACTGCCGAAGCTTATTACTTATTCTTCCAGAAGTAATGGTCGGGTGTAACAGGGATACAAGGTTATATTTGCGCTGGGCCATGTTGTTAACAAGCCTGATGTTGTCGTCCAGGTTTTACTGTGAAACTGACTGTAACCAGGGAAGGTGTGAGCGCATTCTACTGGACTGGAGAATAATGGCACGGGAGTTTAATTATGAAAACGCAAGTGTAAACAAACAAGTAAAAAAGATTAGCCTGTTGTCAGACATATCATGTTAATACAAAATGCATTAATTTACTGTGTATTGGTATTGCGTCTGGTCTGGGAAGGGGTACACACGGGCGCTTTAAGAGAAATTCAGCGGGACATTTTTAGATTTCATTTTATTTTAATTACTGCAGCAGCTGTACATTTTTATTATTATTTATATGACTTCAATATGATTTATTTTCACTTTAGTGATTAAATGACTGTGATATTTGCATTTTATTTTACATACCTGGCACTGTAAATATGATGCAACAGCTTCGCTGGGGGGCCCCGGCCAATTGCCCTGCTTGCCCCCCCCCCCTCAACACCAGCCCTGCCTATATTGCTTTTGTGGACCCAAGGAATAACCAGCAGCCTCACATCCTGTGATCTCAGAGTGCGGTTTGGAAGATACGGGGTCAGTAACTCCTGCAAATAACTAGGTGCTAGTCCATTCAGGGCCTTGCAAGTTAACAGCAAAATCTTACAATCAATTCTGTACTGCACAGGGAGCCAGTGTAAAGAGACCAAAACAGGGGTAATATGTTCACTTTTCCTGGTTTTAGTCAGAATTCTAGCAGCGGTATTCTGAAAAAGCTGCAAGCGGGATACCAAACATTTTGGGACACCAGAAAAAAGTGCATTAAAATAATCAATTCTAGATGAAACAAAGGCATGCATTAGTCTCTCAGCATCAGATATTGAAATAATTGGTCTAAGTTTGGCTATATTTCTCAAATGGTAAAAAGATACTCCAGAATGTCAAATAATAGATCTAGATCAAAGATGACCCCCAAACTCTTAATTTCTAGTTTAAATTTTGATGAGAAACTGCAAGGGTCGAGCTAATGTAATCCCACATTTCTTTTTAGTTGGTTCTGTGAGCTCACTAGAACATTAGAAAATTCTGTGACATCCAGTGCTTGATGTCTGCAAGGCAAGTAGCTAATAACACCCAGGCAGAAGAAATTTCGGGCTTTAGGGACAAATATAGCTGGGTATCATCAGCATAGCAATGGAAGTTCACTCCATGTCTGCTGATAATGTCACCTAACGGTAGCATATACAGTATAATGAAAACAACAAGGGATCTTGAATGGAGCCCTGTGGAACACCACGGACAGCTTCCGATAGATACATAAACAGATATACACACACACAGGCACACATGTTTATTTTAGTTTATTTCTTAAAAATGTATGCAAGGTTAAATTCTTCAGTTGCAGCAATTTGTTTAGAGTCCCAAGACTGGCACACACAAACACACTTACGTACGTACACAGACAGACATTCACACAGAGACACGCACACGCACACACACACACACACACACGCACACACACACACATGCATTTCTGGGGATATTCTATTGACTTCCCTTATATTGAAAAATCAGGATTCCTAATTCCGAGCCATAGAAACACTGCAAAGTGTCTATATTCACAGCTTAACAAACACAGTCATAAATTCAGAGGCAAATGTCAGGTGGCTGATTCAATCAAAAATTAGGGCTGCCTGTGTAGTTATTCCCCCGTTTCCCTGGCGGCATTCAATTAAACTTCACAGAGACGCCATAGCATATATTTTTAAATTAAAATACTTGTTGGCTCTTTTACTGTGTCTGGCAGTTTAATTGAATGGCACTGCAGAGCAGGGCAACATTGGGTTGGGGGGAGCTGTGTTTGAATTCAGCCACAAAGCGAATTAGACCAGCATTCTTGATTCTTGTAACTTTTGCCTTTTTAAGGTTTGCTCTAAACCAGGTTCACCACACACAGTCACACGCACACACACAGACATACACACACTCTCTCACACACACACACACACAGTCACACACACAGACACACACACAAGCGCACACACACACTCTCTCACACACACACACAGACACAAGCACACACAAACACAGACTCACACACACACTCTCTCTCTCTCACAGACACACACGCACACACAAGCACACACACACAGACACACACAATCTCTCTTTCACACACACTCTCTCACACACACGCTCTCTCTCACACAGTCACACACACACTCTCTCTCTCACACACACACAGTCACACACACACACACACAAGTGCACACACACACATACACACACACACACACACAATCTCTCTCACACACACTTTCTCTCTCACACACACACACACACACACACACTCACTCTCACACACACACGCACATACACACTCTCTCACACACACGCACACTCTCTCTCACACACACACATGCACTTTCTCTCACACACACGCACACTCTCACACACTCTCTCACACACACATGCACTTTCTCTCACACACACTCACACATACTCTCTCTCACACACACTCACTCTCTCCCTCATCCTTTTCCCCGCTCCCCATAATCACCTGCTCCTGAAGATGAGTTTGGACTCACCTCTCTGCTCTTCTCACTATAGGAAACCAAAATCTGCTGCTCTTTGAAATCCTGTCTGTCAGGAATGGAGATGAGGCTGCCGTTCCTTTACAGGAAAAGAGAAGAAGAAGAAATAAAAGAAAGAGCAATGGCCCAGTTCTCGCACAGCGCTGAAGAGCAGGATCATGTGGTTGTGGAGCTCTGTCTCTGACTTGTGGTCATACTTCCTGTCCCCTGCGCCCCAGTCTGCCTGTCTGCTTGCTTGATGTCACATCCTGTTCCAGTACGTTTCTATAAACACAGACTCGTGTGAGACTGAAGAAAATGTAAAGAACATCTAATAAAATAAAGCATTTGAACTTGTTGCTCTACTTTACAGTTTGCAGTGTGATTCAAAACCCATTGTCAGTGCTGGCACCTCACTAAGCATTGTCTGTGTCCCTAGTCCACAGTAACAGAACAGCAAAGTGTAATAAAGCACAGTAAAAGCATGGTGAAGCATAGATAGGGAAGCATTGTAAAGCACAGAAATCATGGGGGAAAACTGCAAAAATGCGTGGCTGACTAAGCTTGGTAAAGCACTGCTAACCATAAGCAATGTAATCATGGGGAAACCAATGGAAACTACAACACAATTACTGTGCAACTTAATACTTAAGACTTAATCTCCTACTGAAATATCAGACAGGTAATACCTGTCAGTCTTCAGGAAGACTAAACTATTAAAACCTATTACAAGGACACATTACTAGAACAAAAAGCAGTGCAAGCGCCTTCTAGCTTAACCTGCTTTAAAGAACAACAGGGGCCATTAAGGAACATTGGCACTAGCCTGCAGAACCCAAATTAAAGTCAAATTATTACAAAAATAAATGAATGGGGCAAGTCGTGGATCTTGTTAACTGACAAACCTTTTTTGTCTAATGCCTTAATAACAAGTTTTTTTTTTATCACACCAGCGAGGATACGAGTTGAAATGCATCGACACCGGAAATCTGCTGTGGTTCTTTTTCTCTAAAAGTTACAAACAGCTCAGCAAAGGTGCAGAGAGATTATACCTAATATAACACATATCTACATCATAAAGTTAACCAATGGCACTCGGAAACCACACGCTATACAACTAAGTGTTGTGGAAAAATCCTCTTATCAGCTCTTTTGCAGTCTATACTTCAGAGCTGGGGGAGGCAATCTTGCAGCGTCCCCCAATGGTAAACTAGTACCCACCACATATATAAAACCACACCCTACAGTGATGCCTAGTTAGGAAATGCCTCTTTAAATAGGACTGCATCACTGCAGCCCAACGCTCACTTTCTTTCTTTCTCTAACCACTGAGTTACTCTGACCCACTGCTTTCCACATTGCAGCCCAGTACGGTAACCACTGAGCTATTGAAACCCACTGCCTTGCTCACTGTAGCCCAGAACTATAACCACTGAGCTACTCTAACTCACTTCCTTCCCACTGCAGCCCAGCACTTTATTTAACCACCAAGCCACTCAAACCCACTGCAGTCTAGTACTCTAACCACTGATCTACTCAAACCCACTGTCTTCCACACTGGAGCCCAGCGCTCTAACCATTAGGTTATTCAAACACATGGCCTTCCACACTGCAGCCCATGGCTTTCACTTTTTCATGATAGTTGGTAAATTGCAAAGGTCAGGACAAGCATGGTGCATCACAGAGCAGTGCAGTGTGGTAAAGCTCAGGGCAAGCATGGTGCATCACAGAGCAGTGCAGTGTGGTAAAGCCCAGGGCAAGCATGGTGCATCATAGAGCAGTGCAGTGTGGTAAAGCTCAGGGCAAGCATGGTGCATCACAGACAAGTGCAGTGTGGTAAAGCTCAGGGCAAGCATGGTGCATCACAGAGCAGTGCAGTGTGGTAAAGCTCAGGGCAAGCATGGTGCATCACAGAGCAGTGCAGTGTGGTAAAGCTCAGGGCAAGCATGGTGCATCACAGACAAGTGCAGTGTGGTAAAGCTCAGGGCAAGCATGGTGCATCACAGAGCAAGGCAGTGCAGTGTGGTAAAGCTCAGGGCAAGCATGGTGCATCACAGAGCAGTGCAGTGTGGTAAAGCTCAGGTGCTTAAACTGTCCCGAAAGTCTTGGCTAGGACACAGAAGCACATTCCAATAGAGCTCCTGCTATCAGCCCTCGATCAGTCTGTCAGATCCGGTGGTCTGCTCTCTATAACCGTACAAATTAAAATGCTTCAAAGCAAATAAACATTTTAGAAAAATGTCCCCCCCAAACAAATAAATAAATAAATAAATAAATAAATAAATAAACAAATATTCTCACATTAAGATGTTTTAATATGCTGTACCTACCTCTCTCTTTACAATGCTTGCCTATGCTTAACCATGCTTTTGATGTGCTTTATTACACTTCGCTGTGCTTTTACTATGGGAAACGCATATAAAGGGATATAAAGATAGTGTCACTTTCTTCATTACTCTTTGGAGAAAGCAGGCTACGAGCACTGAACTCAAAAATGAAAAAAGGAGCCTTGTTCAGGGAAATCCAGTGCCAAAAAGCAGATTAGGTCCCTGTGTGAGGAAACCACAGAAACATTTCCACTCAGAACAAAACTAGAGACACTGGGGGCCATGTCCGATAAAACAAAAACACACCAAGAGATGAGCGAGTCAGTCCGCACTTTCTACACAGAATGCCTTGCCTAAAAACTGCAAAAAGCAAGACTTTTATCATTTAAAATGTTCTACTGAGCAAATGACATAATCACTTAATACATAACCTTTATTAACCAAGAGGTTTCTTTAGATGCTGTTTTTCTTTTTTCTTGTTTTAACACGTTTTGATCATTTGGTGTTTAAACATTCCGCCACAATTCAAAACCCATTAACCAGAGCCACAACTGAGATCCCCGCCATGACCAGCACTGGTGTATGCTGGTCAGAGCTAGTGGTCTTACTGGTTTTCAGATTGTCATGCTGGTTCACGACACTAAGCTCCAAATCAGCAACATACATAATATACCAGATACATTCAAACAAAAAACAATGGTAATAATAAAGCATTTAGGTTTCTCTACTGTTCATTAAACACTTCAAGTTAAATATTGAAAAATTCAGTACTAATGATGTTTTTTTCCTGTTTTAAACCTAACTATGTTCTCACTCAACCTGCCCTGAGAATGTAGTTTCCAATTCCCAATGCTTATAGATCTCAACAGCTCTATCTTTCATTAGAGCTACACTGAACACAGCGTCTCTCTACACAAACTGCAGAGGTTTGAAATCACTGCGTGACTTGATATTCATGAAAGGGTTGTAGACAGTTGCAAACACAAGCATCATGCTCAAATAACCTGGTATGTATAAAAGCAACAGCAAGTGTACTTGTGTATCAAGTTTGTGCTTTAATTCTTACACGTCAACATCTGCTGGCAGCAAGAAAACGTCTATTGACACACAGTGAGGCACAGCTTTGTGCTTAACCTTGCAACCCCGTGCTCTACCCTGTCCACAATGTCATATATTACAGCAAACATGTTAAATACACCAATCTTACCCAAACAAGATAACAGTGTAGACAAAAAAAGGAAAAAAAGCCAGAGTCAGGATTCTTACAATCTCACTTCCTTTATTTATAACATTTGTTAAATGTAATTTAATTTCTCACAATGCTCTCACTGAAGAAGAGTAAAAATGTTAAGTTTAATTTATCTGGGTGTCAGCCATTAAAAAAAAAGTGTTATCCACCACTATGAAAACACTCAGTGGTGAATATAAACTCATAGAGGGGGGGTTTGGGGGGTCAAAGGGAGAGGGACCCCTCAGCACAGGGAGCTGATCTCACTCTTGCTGCAGCCCCACTTGCAGCAGGCATTAGACAGCCCGATCACCACGTCCCGCCCCTTCCTGTCTGATGTGCGCAGGGCCTCCAGCACTTCCTCCGAGATAGCGCTGCGGCTCTGCCTGCTGAAGCCCAGACCAGTCAGCTGCTCCCTCCAGTTCTGGCTCTCGTAATCAGGGTAGTCCTTGTAGGAAAGCCCGGGGACCGTGTCTGGGTTCCAGCTCTCAGAGGCTTCGTCCTCTGAGGCTCGCTCGGAGTTGAAAGAATCAGGAAGATCACCTGGGATGACGAAGAGGAAGAGGAAGAGGAGAGTTGTATTTAATTATCGTGAACAGAATCAGTCCGTAAATCTTACCTGTTTTTGCACTTGCTAGAGTACACACATGTACAGTTTCAAAGAAGCACTTAGCATTGGTATTTTTGGTATGTAAAAACGAATTTCCACATTGAACTGAATTTAGTAAATGTCTTGGTTAAACTTTATAACAGCCTCAAATTCCTCTAAATTCCAGTGCATTAGCAGCTATTCCTGTCGTCTTCCACTTGAATTCATTATAAATTTGTGCCCATTTTTAAAAATATCTTCAGGACTAAAAAAAAAAAAAAAAAACACAACATTTGTTATTCAGATGTTACTCCCATGCAATCCTTTAAAACTCTACTGAAATTCTTAGGAATTTGCCGACATTATTCTTAAAGCTCTAGAAAGAAAAATCATTACAAAATAACAAAAACAACAAAAAAAACACATTTGTTATTCTCATGTTACTCCCATGCAATCCTATGAAACTCAACTCATAAACATTTGCGGCCATTGCTTTAAAGTATTACCAGTTTCTACCAGTATTTCTGTTTAATGTTTTAAAGTTATGGATGAAATATGCTTTCACTAAGCTGTTGCCACTATATATTTTGCTCTGCTTTTTCCATGTCTTTGCCCGACTCCAATCTCCTTACCTGTGGATGCTCTGGCAGCCCTCCTCCACCTGGACCCTCCGCAGGTGAATATCACGGCTCGGATGAACTCTCTCCCGCACAGCTTCACCCCGTAAGTGGGGTTCCTTCCTTCAGAGCCCTGGCTCAGCTCCGACACCAGGACCCAAAGGGCCAGGGCCAGGACCAGCTTTGTCATGCTTGGAGAAGGAGGCGTAAGACAAACAGGCTGCTTTGCTGTTCTGCTGCTGCTTGTTCCGCTGGCTGCTTGCTGCTTGGTCTCTCAGTGTTTCACAGACCCTATATATATATGTATACTCGAACCCTTGCGCCTATCCCCTCCCTTTCCCTCACGCCGTCAGGAGATGATGCATGCAGGAGATCTGGAGATAGCAGCACCAAGGAGACTTTTGGAAATGCTAAGGTGTATCATTGTGTCATTGTGAATGGCGATTTCTAATTGCAGACATTGTTTGTGGTGTCAGTGTGCTGCTAATCTGATCGGCAGTGCCCTTTGCAGATGAGTCGCTTACTGCTCTCGGAGAAATTTAACAATGGCATACCGCTTTCTCTGGGTTTTTTTTTTTTTATCGCAACCGTGTAATTTCTGTAATCTTTTTTTATCTTTGCATTTTTAATTTCTCTCTTTTTTTCTGGATTTTTTCTTTTTTTGAGGTGGGGGCAATTCCTTAAAAACACTTTTTGTTTTGTGCTTTGCCAGCTTTTCACCTAAGAGGCAGGCAGAAATGAAATTAGTGAGTATGGTGTTCTCTTATTTGTATACCTGCTGGCAGCCCAGTAAGATGCCAGTTAATATTACACCACGTTTCAATCAGCCGCTGGAACTCATTTGAAAGAGGTTTGAAATCAGACACTTTCATTTCCATCAGCAGCAGCAGATCTGAGATCAAATCCATTTCCATCTGTCAGCCCCAGTCTATCTGTCAGCCCCAGTTAGGATTGCGGACTGGCAGAACTAGGTAACCTTTTGACTTATATATCAGTAATATATTGAGACAGTGTTAGTCACTACGCAAATAATGTTAGAAATCCAAATCAATAATGTTACATGTTGTGTAAGTTAGTGTCTGTAGTAATAATAGAGTGGTCGCAGTAGGATATATATTTGGTGATACCAGGGTGGTTCAAATCAGGTCGCCCGGTCGCCAGATGCAACCTTCAATTTTAATATTGCCAGTAGATCTGACCGTCAAGTCGCCACGTTTTCAACTAAGCATTTACAGTATATACAACAGAATTTTGGTTCCCTGTCAAGTACGAAATGTAACCATAGCTAATGGTTGCACCGTACTGTTGTAACGGTCACTTAAATTTACATGTAGTAACCAGCTACAGCGAAGAAAAGGAATCCAGGACAATTGATATGCATCAGAAATTACAACTATTTATTGCCTATCCCACCAAACAGCTGACAACAATCCTCACTCTTGCCATGTCAATAATACAAATAATACATCTGTCCAACCCTGAAGACATCAAAACATATTCAAATACTAAAGACAGTGAAAAAGAAAAAGAAAAAAAACTACCATATGGTAATTTAAATAAGCTGCCGTGCAAACAGACACTAGTATAAAACCCCACAGAGAAATGCGAGCTCAACCCCTTCTGCATATATAAACTGCAGCGCAATCACTGAAATGATCTTAAAAGGAAAACTCGTCACTACAGTGAAATCACTGCTTCGTAGTATGCAGCAAAACATTAACAGCATTACACAGCTGATTGCAAAATGCAGGATATTAGAAGGACCGTCAGACAATAACAGCTTCAGTTGTAAAAGTCTGTAAAATAGTTCTCTTCACAAAGCAGCGAGTGCAAATAATAATCCAATATTTTAAATTAAAGTCCAGTTCAGGGTTGACAGAAGAAACGAAAGAAAAAACAATATTCAGCACAAATAACAGTCCAAATCCAGAGATCTGTGAACAGAACAAAAAATGTCTCTCACAAAAACAAAATAGAATGGCCATTCGAAAACAAAATGATAATCCGTCAGCAAGAGAACAAAAAACCATCTCTTTGACTAACTTCCTTGGCAATATTTTGTTGCCTTGCTAGCAGGGCATATTGTGACGTAGTGGGATTCGGGGCTACACTAATCAAGCGATCAAGGGGGCCTTTGAGAGTGCGGCCCACTGCCAACTCAGCTGGTGTTAATGGCAAACCTTAGCTCCGATATCCGTTGGTCCCATCGCTGGTGATCGTTTTCCACATACAAAGCCATCATGGTCTTCAAGGTCCTGTTGACTGCCTCCATGAGATTCGTTTGGGGGTGGTAGCTGGTGGTAAGCTTCCTCACCACCCCCCAGGTCTTGCACACATCCATAATAAGCTGGCTGGTGAATTGTGGCCCTCGATCTGACACCAAATAGCGCGGAGTTCCCCACCTTGTGAATATTTCCTTGGTGAGAACATGTATGATCTTTGGTGTTTTGCTGTCTCGAAGAGGAAACAACTCAACCCACTTGGAGTAGTAATCCACAATCACGAGTAAAAAGGTATTACCCTTTGCGCTGCGGGGAAAGGGACCCATTAGATCCACTCCAAGCATCTCACCTACTTCAGGAACAATTGTGGACTGGAGTAACCCAGCAGGCTTTTGATTCCCCGGTTTAAACTTCGGACATATTTCACACTCTTTGACATGCTTCCAGGTGTCTTTTCGTATCGATGGCCACCAGGCAACCTCCAGCATACGAAGTAGGGTCTTATATTGACCCAGATGACCCTCAATAAGGATTATCATGAAAATACAGAAGGAAGGAAGGCTGCAGTGAAACCGAAACCACCAGTTGAAACTTATGTCCTTCCTGGGGAATGGGTACTCCTCTGTAAACTAAATCCTGTTGGATTACAAAATCAATTCTGTGTGGGTCTAAGGGAGGCTGAGTCTCAACCCTAACCCTGATTTCAGCAATGGTGGGGTCTTTGGATTGAGCAGCTGCAATTTCATCCAGAGACGATGGAAGATCCATGCTTTTAATTGGTGTTGGGTCTACATAGACAGCCACAGTAGAGTCAACCAAGACGGGGCCTCGTGACAGGGCATCGGGTACCTGGTTAAGGCTTCCTTTACGATACATCACCTTAAAGGTAAACTGTTGCAAACGTAAAGTCCACCTCGTAAATTGGGAAGAGACTTTAGGAGTGTAAAAAGCCCAAGAAAGTGCAGCATGATCGGTAATAACTTCAAATGGCACTCCCTCCAGATAGTGTCGCCATTTTTCAACCGCCCAGACCACTGCCAAGCATTCCTTTTCTGAGGTGGAGTACTTTTTTTTAAAATTTTTTCAATGACTTTAGTATTTGAATATGTTTAGATGTCTTCAGGGTTGGGCGAATGTATTATTTGTATTATTGGCATGGCAAGTTGTGGCAGGATGGCTTACAGTGGTGAGGTGTGGTGACATCACGGACCAGGAAGTAACTGAACCAAAACAGTGGATGGGCGGGTGAAGCTGAATGCTACGGCACTCAGCGTGTTTAATAAATAAATAAACAAAAAGATTTAAACAATAACAAAACACAAAACAAAAAGGCGCGATGGCCAAACAAACAGAAACAAGTATATTTTTTAATATAGCAATTATTTTTCTCTTTCCTTCTTTCTTTCTTTCTTTTTTTCTTTTGCTCGCTCTCCCGTGTTCTCCCGTAATCTCCTCTGTACACTCAACAACCCCGCAGCACGGACAGCTGCAGGTTCTTATACTCTGGCCGAGGGGTTAACTAGCTGTTAATTATCTTATTACCCCTCGGCCACAGTCTGCAGGCGTTTGGTAAGGATGCGTGACTGTCAGCTGGTTAAATAATCAGTAGCTGATCAGCCACGTATCCTCACGGGTTTTTAAATATATAAACAATAAGAAATATGCGGCGCTGTTATCCGCGCCGCAAACAATAATACAAATAATAATATAGGGGCGGGACACTCCGCCACACATGCCCCTCCTTGTGCGCAGCACACATGGCCTTTTCGGCCACCTCTCCCCTTAGTCCGTAAAGTCCCGGCTAGCAGTCCCGGCCCAGGAACAGGGGAAGCAAGGTGTCTCCGAAAGCGGCCACGGCTGGATGTCCTCCTCCCACCCCAAAAACTGTAGCGTCCCAGTGGACCACGCACAGGCCGGCTCCTCCTGCCAAGGGGGTGGTCTCCAGACCTGCCCCCCCTTCTTCATGGCCGGCAGCTCCCCTCCGTGGGGCTCCGGCCACCCTTTCTCCTGCAGCGAAATTGCTGCGGGGGGAGCTGGTCTCCTGACCTCCCCCCCCTTCTTCATGGCTGGCAGCTCCCTTCCGTGGGGCTCCGACCACAATTTCTCCTGCCGCGAAAGTGCGGCTGGGGGAGCTGGTCTCCTGACCTCCCCCCACTTCTTCGTGGCCGGCAGCTCCCCTTCATGGTGCTCCAGCCACAGTATTTCCTGCCATATGGAAGGACTGGTAGCGACCTCAGGCAAAACAGGACCCTTGGGAGGCGACGGCAGCAGCTGCGGACCCTCAGGAGGCGACGGCGGCAGCAGCAGCAGACCCTCCGGAGGCGAACTCGGGAGGGGAGCCCCTGGCCATGGAGGTGGCAGCGGGAGCTCCACTTCTCCCTCGTACCCTGTAACTGGTGGCCCTCCAGGTGATGCGGAGAAACAGGCAGCCCCAGGCAATGTGGAGAGACAGGCAGCCCCAGGCGATGCGGAGAGACAGGCAGCCCCAGGCGATGCGGAGAGACAGACAGGCATCCTTGGGCGATGCGAGGCAGGCATCCTTGGGCGAAGCGAGGCAGGCATCCTTGGGCGAAGCGAGGCAGGCATCCTTGGGCGAAGCAAGGCAGGGCAGGAGCAGTCCTTCCCATGACGGTGGAGGTGGAACCAGCAGGTATTCACCCTCTGCTGGTGGAGGTGGGAGGGGCAAGCAATCCTTCCATGGCGATTGAGGTGGAACCAGCAGGTATTCACCCTCTGCTGGTGGAGCTGGGAACGGCAAGCTGTTCTCCCACGGCGGTTGAGGCGGAACCAGCAGGCATTCACCCTCTGCTGGTGGAGGTGGGAGGGGCAAGCAATCCTCCCACGGCGGTTGAGGCGGAACCAGCAGGAATTCACCCTCTGCTGGTGGAGGTGGCGGAGACAGAGGCAGCTCCTGCTGCTCTGCTCCTGGCGGTGGAGGTGTCAGGCAGAGGCAGCTCCTGCTGCTCTGCTCCTGGTGCTGGAGACAGCGGCGAGGGCTCCTCACCCTCTGGCGTTGGAGACGGCAGCAATGGCTCCTCTCCCTCTGGCGTTGGAGACGGCAGCAATGGCTCCCCCACTCTGGGCGCTGGATGCACGGGCTCCACCCCTCTGGGCGCTGGATGCACAGGCTCCCCCCCTCTGGGCGCTGGACGCACGGGCTCCACCCCTCTGGGCGCTGGATGCACGGGCTCCCCCCTCTGGGTGCTGGATGCTCGCGCTGCCCCCTTCTGGGCGCTGGATGCTAGCGCTCCACCGCTTCATATTGCATGGGGCATATGGCCACCGTGTGCCCATATGCCCCACAGCCAGGGCACAACTCCGCCACGAGGTTTACAATGTACACCTCCCAGCCATCCTCCTGCTGTTGCTGCGGTGGCATTTTTTTTTTCTTTTCCCCAAAACGCACAAAAAAAACAAAAAAAAAACTTTTTGAAAAAAATGTCCTTTTCCTTCCTGGTCCGACTGTTGGAGGCATTGTTTTGTCCCACGCAGGACACCATATGTGGCAGGATGGCTTGCAGTGGTGAGGTGTGGTGACGTCACGGACCAGGAAGTAACTGAACCAAAACAGTGGATGGGCGGGTGAAGCTGAATGCTACGGCACTCAGCGTGTTTAATACATAAATAAACAAAAAGATTTAAACAATAACAAAACACAAAACAAAAAGGCGCGATGGCCAAACAAACAGAAACAAATATATTTTTAAATATAGCAATTGTTTTTCTTTCTTTCTTTCGCTCGCTCTCCCGTACTCTCCTCTGTACACTCAACAACCCCGCAGCACGGACAGCTGCAGGTTCTTATACCTGGCCGAAGGGTTAACTAGCTGTTAATTATCTTATTACCCCTCGGCCACAGTCTGCAGGCGTTTGGTAAGGATGCGTGACTGTCAGCTAGTTAAATAATCAGTAGCTGATCAGCCACGCATCCTCACGGGTTTTTAAATATATAAACAATAAGAAATACGCGGCGCTGTTATCCGCACCGCAAACAATAATACAAATAATAATATAGGGGCGGGACACTCCGCCACACAAGTGTAAGGATTGTTGTCAGCTATTTGGTGGGATAGGCAATAAGGGAGGCTGTGTGGTCCAGTGGTTAAAGAAACAGGCTTGTAACCAGGAGATCCCTGGTTCAAATCCCACCTCAGCCACTGACCCATTGTGTGACCCTGAGCAAGTCACTTAACCTCCTTGTGCTCCGTCTTTCGGGTGAGATGTAATTGTAGGTGACTCTGCAGCTGATGCATAGTTCACACACCCTAGTCTCTGTAAGTCGCCTTGGATAAAGGCGTCTGCTAAATAAACAAATAATAAATAATAATAATAAATAGTAGTAATTGCTGATGCATATTAATTGTCCTGGATTCCTTTTCTTCACTGTAGCTGCTTACTATATGTAAATTTAAGTGACCGTTACACTGTGTGTACCGTGCTTGTGCACCATACCTTATTGTGTGTACCGTGCTCCGTACCGTACCATGTGTACTGTGCTTGTACACTGCACCGTACCATGTGTACCATGCTCCATGCACCATACCGTACCGTTTGCACCGTACCATACTGTTTCACCGTATTGTAACGTTTGCACCATACCATAAGGCAATTTGTTGTCAATGCACCGACTAGAAAGGAGGCATACCTTGATTTAGTCTTTTCAAATAACAAAGACAGAATAACCATTGGCAAACTCAGATCACAACATGAATGGTCTCATTTGAAGTGCTTTTTAAAACCAGAAAAATTAACGACTAAAACTAAGATTTACAATTTTAACAGGGTTCTCCCCAGGCCTTTTCAGTGGCTGTCACCGCCCTCCTGAAAAAACGCGATCTGCCAATCTTGCAGATGCTACTGTGCCTTTAACAATAAGGATTAACTGCGCTTCTAAGACTAGATCAGTTGCGCGCTGCTGGGTGAAAAAAATTCTTGGAACCACATGACAGCTGTGTTACGTCTTAACACAACATTTAACCAATCAGAGAGTTGAAGGGGCGGTTTTTCTGTGTTAAGCACTTCGAGAGACTAAAACGTAAAAAATGACTGCTAAAAAAAATAGCCAATTATTTTCAAAGCAAAAATAGTGACAATGAATGCAGGGGGTCAAAATAAGCCAGCGATTGACGCAATCCACGGCCTAATACTATATTTGCGCCGACTACTTTATTAAAAAAATATTAAGATTATTTTCGGGTGTTATCATTCAGTCCATTTTTTGTCGTATTATTGTACTGTAAGGTGATATATAGTACAAGAGAACATTCAAAGAGGAGATTAAAAGAATAAGAGATAGACATTGTCTATACCTTTTAGAATTTTGAATGTTTGAACCAGATCGCCGCGTAGTCTTCTTTGTTCAGGACTGAATAGATTCAATTCTTTTAGCCTGTTTGCATACGACATGCCTTTGAAACCCGGGATAATTCTGGTTGCTCTTCTTTGCACTCTTTCTAGAGCAGCACATTTTTATTGCCTGCATGCAATACTTTACACTTTTCTCTATTAAATTTCATTTGCCATGTGTCTGCCCAGTTCTGAATGCTGTCTAGATCATTTTGAATGACTTTTGCTGCTGCAACAGTGTTTGCCACTCCTCCTATTTTTGTGTCGTCTGCAAATTTCACGAGTTTGCTTACTATACCAGAATCTAAATCATTAATGTAGATTAGGAATAGCAGAGGACCTAATACTGATCCCTGTGGTACACCACTGGTTACCTCGCTCCATTTTGAGGTTTCTCCTCTAATCAGTACTTTCTGTTTTCTACAGGTTAACCACTCCCTAATCCATGTGCATGCATTTCCTTGAATCTCTACTGCGTTCAGTTTGAGAATTAATCTTTTATGCGGGACTTTGTCAAAAGCTTTCTGGAAATCTAAATAAACCATGTCGTATGCTTTGCAATTATCCATTTTCAATGTTGCATCCTCAAAAAAGTCAAGTAGGTTAGTTAGACACGATCTCCCTTTCCTAAAACCATGCTGACTGTCCCCCAGGATATTGTTATTATATAGGTAATTTTCCATTTTGGATCTTATTATAGTTTCCATAAATTTACATATAATAGAAGTCAGGCTTATTGGTCTGTAGTTACCTGGTTCGGTTTTGTCTCCCTTTTTGTGGATCGGTATTACGTTTGCTATTTTCCAGTCTGTCGGTACAACCCCTGTGTCAAGAGACTGTTGCATGATCTTGGTTAGCGGTTTGTAAATAACTTCTTTCATTTCTTTGAGTACTATTGGGAGGATCTCATCCGGCCCAGGGGATTTGTTTATTTTAAGAGCTCCTAGTCCCTTTAACACTTCTGCCTCCGTTATGCTAAAGTTATTTAATCACCACAATGCAGCTGATTAAAAGGGCCATCGACACCTTACATCTTACAGGTCCCATGGCCTGTAAATGACAAGCAGAAACAGTCTATTTTCGGGGATGATCCCGCTCCCTCAGGTGTCTCCTCCAGTACACCTGGACTTTTTTTTTGATCCTGGGGTCACCCTGCTACAGCGCCTGCTGTTTCACGTTCAATGGGGACGCTGTGCAGCTTGCGTGAGGCAGAGAAACTTGGCTTCTCTAATTGTCCTCCAGTAGATGGCGCTATTGGATCACTGGTACAAGCCCCAAAGGTAGCGCTCTTGAATAAAGACGCTATCTGCCCCAATAAACAGTGCAGGGTTTCCGAGACGATCCTCAAGAGGGCTTACTCAACCGGTCTGTTCGTCGTACGGTTGGGTAATTACAACAGTATCTTGGTAGCCTACCAGAATTGTTTGTTAAAGGCTCTCTCTCAGAGCCACAAACCCACACCACAGCAGCTTGAGGAGCTGTGGTTGGTGAATCTGCTCCGTATATCAAAGTTGAACGGGCAGGCAGTGAGCAGGAACCCTGCTGCTTTAGTAGCCGCGAGAAGGCAACTCTGGCTATCCCAAGCACACATAGCTGATGGGTCAAGGCACCATTGCTGGTCGCTCCCATTACTCCAGGACACATTTCTGGTCCTGCAGTAGATGACATGCTGCAGCGCTCTCATTGGGCACGTGAATCTACTGAGGAACTGGTGCGCCTGCTCCCCAAGCAGCCTCCTCCAGTACGCAGACCGGCACCAAGGTGACCAAGGTTCCAGGAGCCTCAAAGACCGGTACAGTCGGCTCCTGCTAAATCCAGAGGGGGGTTTCGCAACTGACCCGCGGCTGTGCAAAGGGGAAACTTCAACAAGTTTCGCCGCCAAGGGCAAAGGCAGAAGCCTCAGGCTAAGCCACAAGCAGAGCAGCAGCTCTAGCAATTTGCTACCACAGACCCAGGGCCCCTGTTCAGGGACTCACCTGGAGTACTGGCGTCAATGCACCACGGACACCTGGGTGCTCAATATTGTACAGACCGGCTATTCTCTTCAATTTAGACATGGTCCCCCTCCATTTTCAGGGCTTTTTCAGCTCAGCAAAGCTCACAGTAGTGACGTTTCAGAGGCTTCTTGGCTTGATGGCAGCAGCTTCACAGACCCTTCTTTTGGGTCTTCTGCATATGCGCGCTCTCCAAGCCTGGTTCAACAGCAGGGTTTTTCAGCCCGCATTGAACCCAGGCTGCCTGCTGACAGTGTCTCGTCACTGTCTGCAGGCGCTATCCTGGTGGACACAGCCTGCCCACCTGCGCTTAGGCTCTAGCGTAGCTCTGGGCAGCGTCACCAGAAGGGAGGTTATCACCACATGCGTCCAGCCTCGGCTAGGGCGCCGTGTGGAATGGCAGAGGAGCACAAGAAGTATGGAAACCCCCGTTGTAGGGTCGCCACATAAATATTCTACAGCTGCAGACAGTGTTTCTAGCCTTGCAGAATTTTTTTTACAGGAGGTGCAAGGGAGACACATGCTTGTCCAGACAGACAACACTACCCTGATGGTCTATATAAACCACCAGGGTGGCCTCAGGTCCCCCAGTCTCTATCACCTCCTCTCGCTACGACCTGTCCCATGGCAGTGATACTGAAATTTTTACAGGACCTATTTGATGAGGGGGAATCCGCCTCTACATTAAAGGTCTATTTGGCAGCTATTTCGGCTTGTATTAATAAGATTGACTCAGTCTCCCCTGGAGCTCATTTCCTGGTGGGACAATGTTTAAAGGGTGTTCAGCAGCTTTGGCTGCCTATGAAGGACATTGTCCCTCATTGGAGGCTTAATGTGGTGCTGCATTTTCAATTGCAAAAGCTTGCTTAATTTTTGTAGAAGCCAGGGCAAAAGTTACACTTCACACCAATCCTGCATTTTTGCCAAAAACCATCTCGGCATTCCACATTAACCAGACGGTGGAGCTTGAGGCTTTTTGTCCACCTCCTTTTTAATCCGACAAGGAGAGACAGCTCCATACGCTGTGTACAGTGCAGGCTTTAGCGTATTACGTGGACAGAACTCAGAGCTGGATGCAGTCTGAACAGTTTGTTTGTTATGGGGCTAATTCCCATGGGAAAGCTCTGTCTAAACAGAGGCTGTCAAAATGGATCACAGACACAGTTAAGACTACCTGTGAGCGAGCCAACTTGCCCCCTCCAGAAAAGCTCACTGCCCATTCCAGGGCTTTGCTCCAGAGCGTATCTGTTAGGGACATTTGCAATGCAGCGGTGGGCTACTCCTCATACTTTTATGTGGTTCTATTGGCTGAATGTCGTGGATCCACAAAACCCTGGTTTTGGAACAAGAGTGTTAAGGGTGGTCTCAGGGCCACCCTTACAGCATAAACATAGAGCTGAGTTAACCCTCAATTTATTAGCCCCAGCTACTTGTACTGGGTTCCTAATGGTAACGCGCAAGGTAGCCTTAGCTTAGCCTTGTGGCATTCTGTCTGGTCTGCAATATTGCCCTGTGACAGCTTTGCTATTCAGACCCCTTGGTAATGGTTACATTTTGTACTTGATAGGGAATGTTAGGTTATTATCATAACCCTGGTTCCCTGAAATAGAAATGTAACCATTAACCTTCAAGGTTGCTGCGTTATTATTGCAGCAGTCTTGGAGGAACAATGACGACGATGCCTACGGGGCGGGCGTGTCTGCGTCACAGGCACTGTGTACAGCTTTGATATATCTATTCAGTTTTTATGGTCTTTAAGGATAAATACCCATCAGGTAATGGTTACATTTCTATTTCAGGGAACCAGAGTTATGATAATAATGTAACATTCTGTAATAAAGGCTTTCTGCTTCACTGTCAGAATATGCACTGCCCTGTTGATCACAGAGGGGTTTAAAATAACTACACAGCTTAAAAAAAATCTGTGTTACAGTTTCCCTGACTTGCTCAGCTTGGAAATGAAAAATAAAATAAAATAAAAAAAATAAAATAAATAATAATAATAATAAAACATTATCTCTAAATGCCAAAGAAACTGAAGCGACAATCAAATCTATTTGCATTTGGATTTGGAAAATCCACATCTGGCTAACTCCATGAAAATGAGAATGTAACTGAAGATGATGAGGAGGAGTTAACAGAGTTAGTATTTTAGCTTGCCTATGACAGTAACTCAAAAATAAAGAAATCTGTTCACTTCCCTGGAATTTTATATAGTTATCTTCCCTGGCATTTGATTACAGTTTTTCTCGATTACTAAATCAATGTTAATGAAACTGTGGTCAAAGACATCAATACCAAAACACATGCAACCAGAACTGCAAGTCATTTACGGTTCTTTTCACACAAAATGTAAATCTTAAACACGTTTTTGCAAAACACTAAATACAAGTCTCAACAGTTGACGCAAAAAGCATTTGAATGAGTCTTGTTAATCAAAATCAAAAGCGTTTGTTTGCAGCAATCAATTCCAATTGCATTAATCTATACCTCACATGTGCAAATGCAAATTGCTCAATTGTTCAATCACCCATCAGACCTTAATCATGAATAAAAGAGGCCAAAGGTGAATTCACAGTTGTTGGTGAGAAATGGAGCAGGTCAGAGAGGGAGGATGTGAAAGACAAGGACGACAACCTGGAGCCCTAAGAGGAAGGGGTGTTCATAAGCGTGGCGGTAGGGTTTGACACCAAAGGGGAAGGCTCACTTGGAATCTCTCAAATGAGATACGGGTAACAATAGTTGACCATGCGATAAATCACGGACTTATGATTAGAGAAGCTGGGCAGAGGGTACAGCCTAATCTTTGCAGATCCACAGTGGCATCAATCATTCGAATCTTCAGGAATGAGAATAGGTACCAGCTGACAATTAAGCAGGTGTACAGGGTGCCTTTTGAACAAAATAATGATAGGGTAAAGGAGATGAGGTACCAGTATGCACACGCGTCATTTCTGCACTCCTTACAATACTGCAATGCAAATGCATACTGCTGTAATAGCTAACAGGAGGCTGTGTGGTCCAGTGGTTAAAGAAAAGGGCTAGGAACCAGGAGGTCCCCGTTTCAAATCCCTCCTCAGCCACTGACTCATTGTGTGACCCTGAGCAAGTCACTTAACCTCCTTGTGCTCCGTCTTTTGGGTGAGACGTATTTGTAAGTGACTCTTCAGCTGATGCATAGTTCACACACCCTGGTCTCTTTAAGTCGCCTTGGATAAAGGCGTCTGCTAAATAAACAAAATAATAATAACAATATGTAGTATACTGATACCTTCACATTGTATGATCTGTGATACCGTTTTTCTTTCTACTATTCGATGTGATGTTGATGCGAACATGTGGCCTGACAGAAATCAAAGGGTGGATATAGAATAAACAAATGGTTATGTTTGAGTAAAGTTACCATTTCATTATATTCCGTGTTTATTTCTCTTCACTGTGTTCTTTGGCACAACTGTATCTTTATGAGTGCTATGATTTATTGTTAGCGGGTACTCCTAAAAATGGAAGAAATGAATAAATGATTTTTTTTGTTGTAAAAACAATTCTCATTGTCTGTTGAGTGTAAAAGTTGTCCACTGTCAAAGTTATTCTTGGGTTAAGTCCACTGAAAGGAAATGTATGTAGCTCTTACTGTATAGGTAACATGTTTGTTTTTACACAATTTGATTATCAAAAAAGATGACAAAGGCAGAGAGAGTATGTACTAAGGGTTAAACATACTGTATTGATGTCTGTATTTATTGTACCGTTGTGAAATGGCTGATAATGTGAGCTTTTCATTAGATGACAAATTGTATTGATTTAATGTACTTATTTCATTTAGTGACATATCTTATACTTTTGAGAGCATTAGAGCAATTTGCAAATGAAATGTGCTCTTTTGCAAACTATGTTTCAGTTTTGAGGGTTGTTAGCACAATGTTTCAAGAAATGTATGTAAGCGATTGGGAAAAACTGTAATATAGTTATATGTCCTGGCATTTTATGTATATACTTCACTCACTGCCATTTTATGCTTACTGAAAATAGTTCCCTGGTATTTAAATCTATATAGTTCCCTGACATTTTATGCACAAAATATAGTTTGTTTCCTGGAATTGTATGGAGTTAGTTCTCTGGCACATCGATTGTATATAGTTCCCCTCCCACAATTTAGATAATAAAAAAAACACCCATTACATGAAAACAATGCAAAAGCAATGTGTGTGCAACATATACATGTCTCCTCATATTGTCCCTGTTTGATAATGTTGGCCACCAGGTTTTGAAAGCTAGTCATCAAACAAAGTGATTTGTCCCATCCTGGGTGATACGCAGTTTAAACGCTTGTCTCTGCTCTTTTGTTCCTCCCACCAAATCTGAATAATCACTAACCTCACGACACGTCCGTCTTCTTTACTCTGCACATAAACAATCACAGGTGACATTTTCTTTCCTTTTTTTTCTTTATAACAAAAAAATGAAATCCAAATTAATTTGGAGAAAATGACGCCTCGGCCCCGTTTCCTGTCAGGTGTAGAACAGATAAGGACACAAACAAAGGTCGTGACGCTCTCCAGGGCAGAGTAACATTTTTTCCGTCTGTGAGAAGATGACATTTAACAAAAAATTTATTGATATGAGATAATGTTAATAATTATTTGAAATACAAAACGAAAACATGTCTGCAGATAAGCGAGGTGTTCTGTATTTGAAAATGACAGAATAATGAACATTATGGTATTGTAATGACCCAGAGAATTGCTTTGTTGCAGGATTAGTTGTCTGTCCAGTTTGTTTGTCTTGTCTCTCTTATGTTACATGTATTGTAAAGGGAATGGGAAAGGGAAAGGGCTGCTGCTGTCTGGGGATGCACTGGCCCATTAGTTAGCATGGAAAGGGGGAGTGAATGAGTGTGTGACTGCTGCTACTGTCCGGGGATACACTGGCTAAGACCATACTTTATCTCTGCTGCAGAGCATTGGCTCGATTGGTTGAGCCGAACAGTGACGGAAAATGAGGAGAGGATACTGTATATAAGGGGGTGCATGAGCCTGTGGTGAAGAGACCGGCGAGAGTCTGCAGCGAAAGCATGAGATCAAAAGGGTTTATTACTTTTGGTGGCGTGAATTCTGGCCCCAAACAGGAATTCTCTGTTGGTATTGCAATAAACCTTTAATTCTAGAATTCAACAGTGTCTCACTGAGTCCTGCAGTATTATACTAGTGCAGCGTAGTGCATCCCGTTACAGTGTTATATCGGTGTAGCATGTGTAGTGCATCCCGTTACAGTGTTATACCATTGTAGCATGCGTAGTGCATCCTGTTACAGTGTTATACCAGGGTAGCATGCGTAGAGCATCCCGTTACAGTGTTATACCAGTGTATGTTGCATAGTGCATCCCGTTACAGTGTTATACCAGTGTAGCATGCGTAGTGCATCCCGTTACAGTGTTATAACGTTGTAGCATGCTTAATGTGCAGGCGAAAAGCCACTGCCATTATTTATTGTTTTATTTATTGTGTTTTAGATACCTCATGAGAATGAGTGACTGTCAGCTACTGATTATTTAACTAGCTGATAGTCACGCAAACTTAATAAACTTGTGCAGACTATGACCGAGGGGTAATAAGATAATTACTAGCTAGTTAACCCCTCGGCCATAATTATAAAAGACCTGGGTTGCGTTCACAGAGATCATTCTGCGCAGAATCTGACCAAATTAGCCAATGGGTGCATTCACAGAGATCACTCTTAGAATATCATTGGCTAAATTGGTCAGATTCTGAACAGAATCTGTGCAGAATGATCTCCGTGAACGCACCCCTGCAGTTTGGCTGCACAGAAATGAGTGTGTTAGAGAGTTGGAGAGCTGAGAGCTGAGAGGAATACAAATGCTATCCATATTACTTGCCTGTTGTTCAACCATCCTGAAGGTATTTGTATTCTGTTTTTGTTTGTGTTTGGTTATTTTGGCCCACGTGCCCTTTTGTTTATAACAGTGTTTTTGTTTTGTTCAACTGTTTATTTTTGGTTTAATAAAATGCTGAGCGCCGTAGCGCCTCAGTTTCACCCGCCAGTACTGCCTGTCTGTGTGTTCCTTCCTGGTCTGATGTCACCACCAAAGCCAGCCTATTAACATATGGAGTTAGAAGAGGGACAAACAACGCCTCCATGGGTCAGACCAGGGAGTTCTGTGGGTGTTTTTTTTATTATTTTTTTGAAAGTTTTTGTGAAGAAAAAAAAAAAAAAAGGATTATAAAAATGGGGAGAAGCAGCCACAGAAAGCAGCAGCATGAAAGAATGAAAGAAGTTATTTACAAACCGCTAACCAAGATCATGCAACAGTCTCTTGACACAGGGGTTGTACCGACAGACTGGAAAATTGCAACTGTAATACCGATCCACAAAAAGGGAGACAAAACCGAACCAGGTAACTACAGACCAATAAGCCTGACTTCTATTAAATGTAAACTATAGTAAGATCCTAAATGGAAAATTACCTATATGGTAACAATATCCTGGGAGACAGCCAGCATGGTTTTAAGGAAAGGAAGATCGTATCTAACTAACCTGCTTGATTTTTTTTTGAGGATGCAGCATCGACAATGGATAATTGCAAAGCATACAACATGGTTTATTTAGATTTCCAGAAAGCTTTTGACAAAGTCCCACATAAAAGATTAATTCTCAAACTGAACGCAGTAGGGATTCAAGGAAATGCATGCACATGGATTAGGGAGTGGTTAACATGTAGAAAACAGAAAGTACTGATTAGAGGAGAAACCTCAAAATGGAGCGAGGTAACCAGTGGAGTACCACAGGGATCAGTAATAGGTCCTCTGCTATTCCTAATCTACATTAATGATTTAGATTCTGGTATAGTAAGCAAACTTGTTAAATTTGCAGATGACACAAAAATAGGAGGAGTGGCAAACACTGTTGCAGCAGCAAAGCTTTTTCAAAATGATCTAGACAGCATTCAGAATTGGGCAGACACATGGTAAATGAAATTTAATAGAGAAAAGTGTAAAGTATTGCATGCAGGCAATAAAAATGTGCATTATAAATATCATATGGGAGATAGTGAAATTGAAGAAGGGAACTATGAAAAAGACCTAGGAGTTTATGTTGACTCAGAAATGTCTTCATCTGGACAATGTGGGGAAGCTATAAAAAAGGCCAACAAGATGCTCGGATATATTGTGAGAAGTGTTGAATTTAAATCAAGGGAAGTAATGTTAAAACTTTACAATGCATTAGTAAGACCTCACTTAGAATATTGTGTTCAGTTCTGGTCACCTCATTACAAAAAGTATATTGCTGCTCTAGAAAGAGTGCAAAGAAGAGCAACCAGAATTATCCCGGGTTTAAAAGGCATGTCGTATGCAGACAGGCTAAAAGAATTGAATCTATTCAGTCTTGAACAAAGAAGACTGCGCGGTGATCTGATTCAAGCATTCAAAATCCTAAAAGGTATAGACATTGTCGACCCAGGGGACTTTTTTGACCTGAAAAAAGAAACAAGTACCAGGGGTTACAAATGGAGATTAGATAAAGGGGCATTCAGAACAGAAAATAGGAGGCACTTTTTTACACAGAGAATTGTGAGGGTATGGAACCAACTTCCCAGTAATGTTGTTGAAGCTGACACTCTGGGATCCTTCAAGAAGCTGCTTGATGAGATTATGGAATCAATAAGCTACTAAACCAAACGAGCAAGATGGGCTGAATGGCCTCCTCTCGTTTGTAAACTTTCTTATGTTCTTAACAACATCCCCAGCAGGTCTTCTGGTTGGACCCAGATGCGTCCCAAGCACTTCAGGATGGAGACCTGGACGCATTTGCGGAGGCGTGGGAGAACCAGGGAGGATGGTGCCTCGTCTGCAAGCATGATGGACACGGAGTGGCTGACTGCCTCTACACCAGTGGCCAGAACCCGATCGTCCACCACACAAGACGGGGGAGCCCGAGCGTCCAGCACCTAACAGGGGGGAGCCCAAAACACCCCAAGTGGTCGGTGGGAGAAGACCCGCGAGCTACAAGGCCACTGGGTCAGCTCTCCTCTGAGGGAATATGGGAATGGCTGGTGGAGCCTGGGAGGAATATCAAGGAGGTCCTCCCCGACATGATCAACCTCCTGTGGGCCCGAGATGTGGAGCGATGGGAGGGATGGGATGCTAGAAACCTCAAACAGGTTTCTAGCTGTTGGAAACATCATTTTATTGTAATTCCGTGCTAGCCTCAATCACTCAGAAATGACACCGGACTATTTTTTGATAGCAAATGGCAATCATGTATTTTTATTGATAATAAAATTACAGAAAAGGTTGCAAAAAAATGTCACTATCCACGCATCTCTACAGCTGACGTCATTACAAAAACATATTATTGGCATTTTTAAATTCTTGGTTATTGAAACATACAGTAATGATGCTAATTAAAGATAATAAAATGCTTACCAAGTATCAGTGATGGCAGAGAGCTGAAGAGAGCACTTCAGGTTGCAAGACATTTTTGGTGTTTTTAATCTCCAATGGTATTTCGTCTTGCTCACCCTTTGCTAGTAATGTACTAGTATTGAGCAAGCAATCCGTATATTTTTTTCACTAGATTGAAAGCTAAAAACTCTTACTCTCACACCAGACGTAACGGCTTATCAAATTAGACCGCATGGCAATACTTCGGTTTCGGACTGGCCATACATTCTGTATTTTGAAATGAACCAATAGGACTTCATTTACAATAAACTTTAAATCGGGTTATCGATTTGCAGGCACGAACACACACACAAAATAAAATGAGTTAAAGACTAGGCTTTTAGTTTTTTTAAAATATGTAAAAAAAAAATGTTATCCCAAAGACAGACTGGAGTAACCGCCCAACTGTTTACATGACATTTAAACAGGGCTTATTTAAAACGTACATATTTAATATGTAAATTAGTCATGTGTGCACTGAACGCTGTGTCACAGCACATCAGCCTGGTGTTAGCGATTAAACATTGATTGCATGACAAAAGTTTGCAATAGATTGGCAAGTGGTACTAAATAAATTCTGAAATGGCGGATAACGCATTTTTTCCCATGTACTCCAGTTTGAAAACCGCTGCATTAGAAGAAACCACAGTACCAACAGATTCAGTTTAATAGCAGTAGTATTTAAATGCCATTGTCCTGACTGGTAAATTCTTACCTTCCAGCTGCCCCTTTATTTTGACAATTTCCAGATCAAAAATGGCATTTTATTCTTGCCATTTTTCATTCTTAGCCCCCAAGTAAATATTTTGGACAGTTTTCGAACAATTTTTGCTTTTTGATAAACGTGTATATGTGCTTCAGGTACTGTATTTAATTTTTTTCAAAGTTAAACGATGGCCCGTGTTACACAGAACACTAAAAATAAAATGCCAAACATACAATATGTATTTCGTTGGTTTTGTGGATTTGCTATATTTTAACATATTTTAATACTACGATGTGGCTTTGAAAATGCTACTTAAACAAAACCGTGACTGCACGTGAACTGTATTACATAATAATTTATTTTATTCCGATTCCAGTGGTGTTTTCTCAATGCAAGATCTATTATATACAGTGCTACATAAAATCATATATATATATGTATTATATATATATATATATATATATATATATATATATATATATATATATATATATATATATATACACACACACACACACACACACACACATACACACACACACACACACACACAGTACTGTGCAAGAGTTTTAGGCAGGTGTGAAAAAATGCTGTAAAGTAAGAATGCTTTCAAAAATAGACATGTTAATAGATTATATTGATCAATTAACTAAATGCAAAGTGAGTGAACAGAAGAAAAATCTAAATCAAATCCATATTTGGTGTGACCACCCTTTGCCTTCAAAACAGCATCAATTCTTCTAGGTACACTTGCACAAAGTCAGGGATTTTGTAGGCATATAGTCAGGTGAATGATCATCAATTCAATATGTAGGTTGAAACACAATCATTAACTGAAACAGAAACAGCTGTGTAGGAGGAATAAAACTGGGTGAGGTACAGCCAAACTCAGCTAACAAGGTGAGGTTGCTGAAGACAGTTTACTGTCAAAAGTCATACACCATGGCAAGACTGAGCACAGCAACAAGACACAAGGTAGTTATACTGCATCAGCAAGGTCTCTCCCAGGCAGAAATTTCAAGGCAGACAGGGGTTTCCAGATGTGCTGTCCAAGCTCTTTTGAAGAAGCACAAAGAAACGGGCAACGTTGAGGACCGTAGACGCAGTGGTCGGCCAAGGAAACTTAATGCAGCAGATGAAAGACACATCATGCTTAGTTCCCTTCGCAATCGGAAGATGTCCAGCAGTGCCATCAGCTCAGAATTGGCAGAAAACAGTGGGACCCTGGTACACCCATCTACTGTCCGGAGAAGTCTGGTCAGAAGTGGCCTTCATGGAAGACTTGCGGCCAAAAAGCCATACCTCCGACGTAGAAACAAGGCCAAGCGACTCAACTATGCACGAAAACACAGGAACTGGGTGCAGAAAAATGGCAGCAGGTGCTCTGGACTGATGAGTCAAAATTTGAAATATTTGGCTGTAGCAGAAGGCAGTTTGTTCGCCGAAGGGCTGGAGAGCGGTACACGAATGAGTGTCTGCAGGCAACAGTGAAGCATGGTGGAGGTTCCTTGCAAGTTTGGGGCTGCATTTCTGCAAATGGAGTTGGGGATTTGGTCAGAATTAATGGTCTACTCAATGCTGAGAAGTACAGGCAGATACTTATCCATCATGCAATACCATCAGGGAGGCATCTGATTGGCCCCAAATTTATTCTGCAGCATGACAACGACCCCAAACATACAGCGAAAGTCATTAAGAACTATCTGCAGCGTAAAGAAGAACAAGGAGTCCTGGAAGTGATGGTATGGCCCCCACAGAGCCCTGATCTCAACATCATCGAATCTGTCTGGGATTACATGAAGAGAGAGAAGCAACTGAGGCTGCCTAAATCCACAGAAGAACTGTGGTTAGTTCTCCAAGATGTTTGGGCCAACCTACCTGCCGAGTTCCTTCAAAAACTGTGTGCAAGTGTACCTAGAAGAATTGATGCTGTTTTGAAGGCAAAGGGTGGTCACACCAAATATTGATTTGATGTAGATTTTTCTTCTGTTCACTCACTTTGCATTTTGTTAATTGATAAATATAAACTATTAACATGTCTATTTTTGAAAACATTCTTACTTTACAGCATTTTTTCACACCTGCCTAAAACTTTTGCACAGTACTGTATATACAGTGCCTTGCGAAAGTATTCGGCCCCCTTGAACTTTGTGACCTTTTGCCACATTTCAGGCTTCAAACATAAAGATATGAAACTGTAATTTTTTGTGAAGAATCAACAACAAGTGGGACACAATCATGAAGTGGAACGAAATTTATTGGATATTTCAAACTTTTTTAACAAATAAAAAACTGAAAAATTGGGCGTGCAAAATTATTCAGCCCCTTTACTTTCAGTGCATTTACTTCAGCCCCTTTACTTCCAGAAGTTCAGTGAGGATCTCTGAATGATCCAATGTTGACCTAAATGACTAATGATGATAAATAGAATCCACCTGTGTGTAATCAAGTCTCCCTATAAATGCACCTGCACTGTGATAGTCTCAGAGGTCCGTTTAAAGCGCAGAGAGCATCATGAAGAACAAGGAACACACCAGGCAGGTCCGAGATACTGTTGTGGAGAAGTTTAAAGCCGGATTTGGATACAAAAAGATTTCCCAAGCTTTAAACATCCCAAGGAGCACTGTGCAAGCGATAATATTGAAATGGAGGGAGTATCAGACCACTGCAAATCTACCAAGACCTGGCCGTCCCTCTAAACTTTCAGCTCATACAAGGAGAAGACTGATCAGAGATGCAGCCAAGAGGCCCATGATCACTCTGGATGAACTGCAGAGATCTACAGCTGAGGTGGGAGACTCTGTCCATAGGACAACAATCAGTCGTATACTGCACAAATCTGGCCTTTATGGAAGAGTGGCAAGAAGAAAGCCATTTCTTAAAGATATCCATAAAAAGTGTCGTTTACAGTTTGCCACAAGCCACCTGGGAGACACACCAAACATGTGGAAGAAGGTGCTCTGGTCAGATGAAACCAAAATCGAACTTTTTGGCAACAATGCAAAACGTTATGTTTGGCGTAAAAGCAACACTGCTCATCCCCCTGAACACACCATCCCCACTGTCAAACATGATGGTGGCAGCATCATGGTTTGGGCCTGCTTTTCTTCAGCAGGGACAGGGAAGATGGTTAAAATTGATGGGAAGATGGATGGAGCCAAATACAGGACCATTCTGGAAGAAAACCTGATGGAGTCTGCAAAAGACCTGAGACTGGGACGGAGATTTGTCTTCCAACAAGACAATGATCCAAAACATAAAGCAAAATCTACAATGGAATGGTTCACAAATAAACATATCCAGGTGTTAGAATGGCCAAGTCAAAGTCCAGACCTGAATCCAATCGAGAATCTGTGGAAAGAACTGAAAACTGCTGTTCACAAATGCTCTCCATCCAACCTCACTGAGCTCGAGCTGTTTTGCAAGGAGGAATGGGCAAAAATTTCAGTCTCTCGATGTGCAAAACTGATAGAGACATACCCCAAGCGACTTACAGCTGTAATCGCAGCAAAAGGTGGCGCTACAAAGTATTAACTTAAGGGGGCTGAATAATTTTGCACGCCCAATTTTTCAGTTTTTTATTTGTTAAAAAAGTTTGAAATATCCAATAAATTTCGTTCCACTTCATGATTGTGTCCCACTTGTTGTTGATTCTTCACAAAAAATTACAGTTTCATATCTTTATGTTTGAAGCCTGAAATGTGGCAAAAGGTCGCAAAGTTCAAGGGGGCCGAATACTTTCGCAAGGCACTGTATATGCCGTTATAGGCCTACTGGCGAAATGGCCAAGAGACAGTTGGTGCTTAACACATACTGAATTATTTTGGCGTTTTTTGTCATAGAAAAGACACATTTCACATGTTTTATAATGTTACCGTAGGCTACTTTTTTTTTTTTTTTTTTAATCAAGGATTCGGTTTTCGTTTCACAAATCTACAGCACCTTGTCTATAAACTGTACTGCAGTACGCAGAAGTACATATTTCACTTGCTAGGTCACTCCATATCTCCAAACATCAGACAGATATTTTGTCTAAATAGATATGTTTATAGCGGATGAATTTCACAGTATTTTTAAGCACAAATATTACAGCCTACATTTCAACAGTCACTGACGAAGCTTATTACTTATTCTTCCAGAAGTAATGGTCGGGTGTAACAGGGATACAAGGTTATATTTGCGCTGGGCCATGCTGTTAACAAGCCTGATGTTGTCGTCCAGGTTTTACTGTGAAACTGACTGTAGCCAGGGAGGGTGTGAGCGCATTCTACTGGACTGGAGAATAATGGCACGGGAGTTTAATTATGAAAACGCAAGTGTAAACCAACAAGTAAAAAAGATTAGCCTGTTGTCAGACATATCATGTTAATATAAAATGCATTATTTTACTGTGTATTGGTATTGCGTCTGGTCTGGGAAGAGGGATACACAGGCACTTTAAGAGAAATTCAGCGGGACATTTTTTTTTATTTCAGGGGGGCATTGGCGCAATGGCACGGCCTAGCGCAAACACTAAATCGTGATATGCCACTTATGCAGATTTGCACCTACAGTGGTCCAAAAACCTCAATTGGACCTCCCTAATTTCACTACAGATGTGTTGTACACATGTCCCTCTCTCATATCAAAGTATGAGATCATTTTACTGTAGCTTTTTTTACTTACAGTAAGCCCAATATCAGCCCTATAGCCATTATATGCCACTTATGCAGATTTGTAGCTACAGTAGTACAAAAACCTTCCATTGGACCTTGTCAGGTTTGCGCGTACTATTTTTATTTATATATATATAAACTCTAAGCACACTCTTAAACTCATGGGAGACGTTCAGGAGGACATTAAGATGTTTCGGACTCCTGTAAGTGGATTGTTCGTGCATTAGGCTCACAACATATCCAGATGACTTTTAGTAATCAAGAAATTCACACAGACTCATTTGATTTGAAGTTTTAACGAATCAGAGCAGTATTAGTACTCCGTCTGTTTATTAATTACTAAAAATGAATTGAGTAGTTACAGACTACGTCAAATCCCAGCTTACAGACAATCTGGGCAGTCCAGTGCCTTAACAGCTGTCCGCATTAATACTTCAAATACAATGTATGGTTACATGTTTTGCTCTAAGGCTATGCATGCATAAAACTAAAGACGCCCACCGCTAAGTCCTAAAACATCCACTATAACACTCTCATAGACTAAAACATAAGTCATATACCTTATAGCAATGCATCAATACAGGAGAGATGTAGATTCCAAATAGTTCTTACCTCCCCAATTATATATGGAAGTGTAGAGTATAAGGTTAGGACAGGAACTGTCTTCAAGAGCAAAGACTTCTGAACACGACCCAAACAGCAATCAGCTCGATCGGAGATCCTCAGAGGATGGACCACACAACTTGTAGTTGTTGATACTTGACTAGGATTTTACCTCAGTTTTTATAGAGTTTTTTGTCTCTCTTCTTACATCAGAAGTTTCAGTTAAGTCTTAAACATTAATCAGCCTTAACAGCTCCTCTCCCTCAAATCAACAACATTCTCAAAACACCCGGCAACTCCCTCCTTAAAATTAATTAGCCATCATCCCCTAGTCCATCTCTCCTATATCTCCAAAATATGTAAGGTGAACTTTTGAACTGATTTTATTCTTCCTTGGTGACAGAGAGTTCCTGAACACAGCATGCATGTGAATACAGTACAAGTATATAAAAGATATATAGAAAGATGTGTTTAATATATAACACCTACTTTGATGTAACTATAATATACATATATTTACATATACATACAAACATACACGTCCCTTTTAACATCAAAAGACATCCTCCTTATTTGGTAGGCTTCATTACATGTATAAATGTGGTTTAACAATTAACTAAAATACATTGGATAGGGGCTGGTAGAAGGCTCATAGCAAACTTCTAAGCAGGCAACTATATATCCAAGCATTCTCACTTAAATCCAGTCTATCAGGAACATAATCAAACGATAACAGTTTCACAGTAGCCATTCAGTGCTTTACACTAAACGTGACCTCTCTGTTTTTCTCTTATAAAAATCCTGTTCAGGCAAGTTCTGAACCACCTGCTTCACTATCGAGGTCATCCATCATTAGTTGAAGATACCAGGCCTTCATTAATTCCTATGATTTAATGAGTCCATATAGTTCACCACTGACTCCCCCTTTCCTGCACCAAGAGGTATTTCTTATATGTAATAGATCAGTCATTATAGCAACCTTGGATTTCAAACCCCCCAATCATTAAAACTTGCATGAGTTGCCAAAAAGTTATTGCCTTTAATTATCCTCCGTCTGGTACTGCAAACAAGCAAGATTACCAAGATTAATTACCTTCTTTTTGGCAAGCCTACTATATGCTTGACACAGACTGGTACCATTCTGCCTTGACTACAGTTTTTACTTTAAGTTAATTTTTGCACTATATTCTCTTAGTTCCAATTTCTTATAAACCTTCTGCTAATACACTTAAAAAAATCACAAACCACTATTTCCTTTAATTCAACCCTAACTGTCCCTACACTTTTTGCTATTTTTATATAGTTTGCTCTCCTTTGCTCCACTGGTTCGGAATGCCAAAGAGGCTTTATGTTTATTTTAGAGATTCTACCTACATGATTTTCCAGTAATGAACCTTCTACACAGATTCCATCCCATTCCACTAATAACATTGTTACTGGTTACAAAGAATATATCTTAAAATAACAATACAGTAGATTAAAAACAAGGTACATCATAGTATATTATTGTAAACTAACACAAAGAATATAGCATAATACATTTTTAAGTAGGGTACTTCAACATCTTAGATTCTCCCATTGATGTCAAGCAAGTCAGCCCTGCTCCAGCAGGATTCAACTTCTCTCTCTGGTTCAGCTGAGTGGTTCTGTGAAGGCCACGACAGGATAAGGTAGCCATCTTTTCACATCACAGGTATGAGGGACAATACCCTCCACTTGATACCTGCAAAATATCTGGATATGTCTAGCAGGAATACCTTCTTCACATTCCAGTTTACCCAAATGTGCCCATCTTACAGTATGATCAGTTTCTGCTCTCAGTGAGTTTGTCAAAGCCACCACAGGTGTGTCTTTAAAAACCCGATACCTGCAAAAACTTAAATCTTGTTACAAGAGCTTCCATCTCTACATTCCCATTCCCATCATCAGTGGGAAGACTTCAAATAAATTAAACTGTTTCTATCAGAGACATCTATCTTTGCCGCATACACCTTTCACTCAAAAAAGGTGATTGCACCTTGTACAAGGGAAGACAGGTTGTAGATTTATTCGTGACAACCTCCCTAATTTCACTACAGATGTGTTGTACACACATCCCTCTCTAATATTTAGAAGTATGATGTAATTCTACTGTAGCTTTTTTTTTACTTACAGTAAGCCAAATACCTCCAGTGAAATTAGTGAGGTCCAATTGAAGGTTTTTGTACTACTGTAGGTGCAAATCTCCATAAATAGCATATAATGGCTATAGGGCTGATATTGGGCTCACTAAGTAAAAAAAGCTACAGTAAAATGATCTCATACTGTGATATACAGGGCTCGAATTAAAACATTTTAGGTGGGGGGGTTGAAATAAAGCATGTTTTGTTTCAAAGCCTAGCAAGGTTAAAAAATATAGGCGGAGTTTCTGAAGCACTGTGAAGAAATGCTTGTTTTTTCTGTCTCATAGGGCCATTGATTTGCATAACATTTTAATTAACTGATTAATGTGTTGACACATATGTTGTGATTTTATATGTTGTGATTGTTTATTCAAATAAGTAAAATGGTGCTGGAAGAACTTAAAACTATGTGCATGTTTCTAAGTTAAGAAGGGAGAATCTGACCTTTACATGAAAAGCTTCATATGCAATGGAGGCTCTTGTGGGGAAGGTCTGCATCCTGTTGTGTTATCCGTTGCTGCACGGTGTCCTTGTCTTAACCAGGATGTTGTATACTTCTGCAGTTGTGCCAGATGTAGTGGAGGCCCATTTGTTGACATGAACACTAGATCCATCTCTGCTTGTTGTCATTTGTGCATTCATCAAGCTAAATCCCCTCTCACACTCAGCAGAAGATAATGGCAAAGTCTTTAGCCTCATGTCAAAGCTTTAATTGCTGTTGGTTGGCAGGATGATCGTATCTTCAGTTCCCTGAAAGAAGAAACTGTTTCCTGTATGGGTAGTTTCACAGTTTTTGCCAGCTGGAGAACCTCTGCATCGCCATACATTACCCTGGCCGCCTCTTCTTCTGGCCACTGTGCTTGGTGGAACACTCTTGAGGAGATTAAGAGGTCTTCAGGGAATCTATTTTTTAATATTGGTACTAAGTGCTTGCAGGAATATCTTCCGTAAAAAGGCAAAAGTCTCATCAGAGTGGAATAATAGTGCTGTTGCTGCTACAGTTGCTTATGAAATGAGACAGAGCAAACCCTGGTGTTTCCTTCATGGCTTCCAGAATCACACATATTTTTTTTTTTTTATTTTCAGCTGGGCTGTAGGTAGCACTGCTTCCCTTCTCTGTAGAAACACTGACAACTGACTCACTTCCTCCAAGGCATCTTTCAACAATGAGGTTTGTGCAACAAGCATTCAAGATGAAATCTTTTCTGCCATACCACAGCATTCTGCTCTGTCTCTTCCTGGCCTTGTCTCGTCCTCAGCCACCCCACACAAGTGTTTGAACAATGCTGGCAGGTCATTTAATAGTGCAGACACACCCCCCCAAGAAGAAAACACCCATCGAATGTCAAATACTTAAGTGATTTTTTTTCAGATGAACACCAACCTCTTTGCTGAAGTATGTAGCTCATACTGGTTTCTTGGAGATTGGTAGTAAAATGCATATAGTGAATCAATGAAAATCTGAAAGTGGCTGACTGGTGTGGTCCTCTTCAGTGCATCACCCATCACAAGTTCCAATCGATGTGCCATGCAGTGAAAAATGGCAAACTCAATTTCCAGTATGCTTTTAAGAATTGCTGCGCAAGCCTGATTCCCACCCAACATTACTGCTGCCCCATCACTGCAAAATTCAATCATTCTCTCTTTTAGAGTCAAAATGCTTATACCATTCTCTTCAAATGATTTTTAAAATGCATTCAGCAATATTTCTTCCAGTGACATGTCCATTCAGTGGAACAAGATAAAAAAAAAATTACACACATCATTTTCAAATGGGATTATAATGAGTGAGGATTTTACACTTACTGTTGTGGACTCATCCACCATCACAGAAAATGGGTGAGCACACTGATTAATGTAACTTACAAGCTCCCTGGTCATTTACTGACTGATGTGTTGCAAAATGTTTGCACATGCATGGTCTGATGCAAGACTTTTATCCATGTCTACACCATTCAATTCATGGCACAGAACAATTTCCCAATGTTTCTTTTGCGCACAGGTAGGCTACCCTAAACAATTTTTCAGTAGTTTCAATTTGTTTTTATATTTGCCCCTACAAACCTTGCTTCAGCAGTAAGGGATGCTTTTCTGATCACTTCTTTTTCCCGTTGCTCAATTATTTCCATACATATTTTATGTTACTTTGAAGCAAGACCATGCTTATCAATCTTTTCAGTAGTTTATTTTGTGCCATGGCAGTTGTTCCATTTATGGAATACAGTTCTGTATACTATCATTATATAATAGTACAATAACATACACTAGTATTATAATTTGTACATTATACAGAGGAGGCTGTGTGGTCAATCAGTCAATGTGTTCCTCGATGAACAAGAGTTTTGTTCAAGCCGGGCCATGTAAAGCTGTCAGTCAGATCATTAGTTTAACAAAGCAAATTACAACTTTGATAGAAAAAAATAATCACAAACCCAATAACAACGATCTTCAATAAACAAAAAGTACAACTGGAGTTTAAAATAGGACACACGTATTTCCTAAATGAACAAATTATTATTAGTTTCCCCAGTACTGAAGGCACAAACACTAATCATTATCACAGATTACTAGTTTTATCCAGACAGAAACACAGATCTGACCCGTGTGTGCTGAACTATAGGCTATTCATTGTCTCCCTATTCAGTGAAATGGAACGGTCGAAAGCAACGCTGCCAAGCACTGACGTCAGACAAAAGTGACATCAGACTGTTATCTTTATGGTTCAATTTCAGTAAAACAAGGACCCCCCCCCCCCCCGGAAATATAAACACCCCGTTACAAGGAGGCTGTGTGGTCCAGTGGTTAAAGAAAAGAAAGGGCTTGAGGAGGTCCCCGGTTGTGTGACCCTGAGCAAATCACTTCACCTCCTTGTGCTCCCTCTTTCGGGTGAGATGTAGTTGTAAGTGACTCTGCAGCTGATGCATAGTTCACACACCCTAGTCTCTGTAAGTCGCCTTGGATAAAGGCGTCTGCTAAATAAACAAATAATAATAATAGTTTTAAAAGCTGGCAGAACCTTTAGCTTCTCTATTTAACACTATTGCTCTTACAGACTACTGCTTTGTCAACTACCCCGTTTTACTTGAGTATTTTAATGCATTTACAGGGTGATTTTCAAAGCTTTTTGCTACAGAGCAATAGTTACTCCTGATTTTGTAACTGTCATAATTTAAAGGGTCAAATTTAGTAAGAGACAATACAGGTATGGAAAATATTTTTTCTTTTCACTCATACATTGTTTTGAAATTTTAGCAAAGAGAAAGAGAGAGAAAAGGCGGAGGACATTTTGCACTGTAGCAAAAAGCTCTCAAATTAGTTCATTACTTACATAACTAAAAAAACGTAATACTTTAAAATCCATATACAGTACTTCGACATGCTTAAGAAAACAATCAGAACAATGATATGAACACAATTGAAAAGAGCATACTATTTACAGAGAATAAACACTGCATCATTATCGAAACCGATTCACTTCACGGATCTGCGTCACACTTCGTGAAAATGAAACGAGAAGTGCCCCAACCCACCCCCACCCAGAACCACAGTTCATTTACACTAAGAATAGACAGGGATTAAACGGTGACAATCCTGCTGTAATATTTCACTATACACTGAGGAAAACCAGAAGTACATTATTAGGGAACGCATCTGGTGTAAGATAAATGGGGAAGTATTTTCATTGATAGTGTTTTTACTGTAAATAAATGCAAGTGTTTTGTTTGTTTGTTTGTTTTGTCCGTTTAGTTACTGTAGGACAATCGTAGAGCCCATTCATAAAAAATACACCAAAGCTCAGACTTTCCCCGTATTTACTAACATGAAAAAATGCGGGGTACCTTTGCTTTACGATAACAGAAATGTCTTAAGACAATACATTAACCAAGCAAACAAAAAGGCTACGAAACTACAGGAAAAGACTTGGGTGTCTTCAAAAACAAACAAAAAACACACACGAATTACCATTATTGTTTACATTTGTTATTATTATTATTACAATTATTAAGTAAATCGACTTCATACAATATGAAAATTCGTTGCAGAAGACATATACAGTTTGAGGAATGACTAGAACAAAAGCATCTGTGAACCTGAGAATTATCTCTTACCTCTAACTGCTACAGTTCGCCATTCAAGTATCTCCCGCCACTGCCTGTTTACATTTGACGTAAAACTCCGCCGCAATATAGATACCCCTGCGCATGCTAGATTAAACAAACACATGACATTTTTTTTAGCTCCCAATGTAACTGATTCCAACAGTGTATACTTGCAAGACGGACGATACACGCCTCACACCCCAAGCCTGGCACCCTTAACTCCGCCTCTACAGTGATGCAATTTCCAAGTCCTCACATTGAAGCACCGATCCCACCCATGTGAAGTCGTTTTTTTTTGTTTTTGTTTACGGAATCTACTTTTCTCTGTATTGTCAATGTAACATGTAATTTGCTAATTTTATTTATGTTTTTCAAATAATGAATACATCGACATTGCGTTCTAAATAAACCATTTAATCACCATTACATTTATAAAGGCAGTATTAATTAATGTGCTTACGTTTCCATATAATATATACAAAAGCAGTAATCGTTAACTATTTGCGTTATGTAATGTATGTAAAAAATAATAATAATAAAAAAAACAATCTGCAAGCATTGTTGGGAATGGTCTTGATAACAGCGTATTTTAAAATATTGCTTGATACTCTCTGATTAATATCCTGCCCTCCGCTTCTTTGGAAACTGTTCAATTATCCGTTTGTTTCTATTGTAACAATACTGTTAGAACTGAACCCTATAAAAATGGGTTTTGGAACAAGGTATGATGGTATCTGTGAAAGTACAATTGTATTGTATAATATATGTATCCTACACCATCAATGTACAATTCCCTGTGTTACAATAATGCTGTACAACCATAATAATAATAGTATAGCTACGCTATAGAACCGTGGTACATTTTTATAGGGGTATAGCTTCACACAATCTACATTTACTTAATCGTATTAGAGTAAGAATGATGTGTGTCATTCTCATCTTATTTACAATGTAAAATTGACATGATTACATGTCTATATAGGGTAGCCTAGGTATACAAAATAAAATATAGGAAGCTGAAGTTCAGGTAGTCACTCATATTATTTGCATCCCAGTTTTTGTTCTGTCCTTTAAGCTCATATGCCAATTGATTTATCAAAGTTGAATGATGATCCCTTTGTTTAAGTCCCTTTGGTCATATCATGTTGATCTGCTTTTTGTCTGTGAGTATCCCACAAGGATCATCCCTTCTACAAGTGCATGTAACCTGGCCCAACATGGATTTGTGTGTCACATATGCCAATGGAGTTTGTATGTCATAGCTAAATATCCCTGTGCCATGTATTTACATACCCTAAATGAAATACAAACTGAAATTAGAATTTCAATGTAGATGTAAAATAAAAATACAGGCCTGCGTAAACCATTGTGCAATCAGTTTATATATATATATATATATATATATATATTGTAAAGTAGCGGGTTATGAGAAACAGCAGGGAGGGGGTTAAAACCTCCCTGCTATAGAAATGCACTGTTTTGATTTGTGTTGCTTTATTGTTTTGTTTAATTGTTTTATTATTAATTATCATCCGCACCTGGGCGTTATTGGAAATTAGGCCCAGGTGCGGGGTTTAAAAGGAGAACAGGCAGTCTGCTCGAGGCTGCTGAATGGAAGGAGGCAGAAAGGAGTGCTCTGCTTCCCGGCAGTCCCGAGAGAAAGGTACAGTGCAAACCTGTATGGTTAAGTTTTGTGGAACAGGGAAACGGCTTAGCCGTCCTGTGATAGTTAGGTTCCTGCGTGTGTAGTTAGTGCTCAGAAAGAGCTAGGTGTTTATTTTGTGTGCTTTGTTTTACGTTTGTGTTTATTAAAAAAATAGCGTGTGAGCGCTGGAAAAAATCCATTTGAGTGTCCTGGGTCGTGTTTTTAAAGGGGCAACGAACCCGAGTGGGTGAGTCCGTTTACAATATATATATATGTACAACATATCGAAACGTTGGGCAGCTGGCTCTTTGAGCTAAAATAAATATATATATATATTCTATAACTGTTAATTTGCAGTCTGTGTGGAGTTTGCATGTTCTCCCCGTGTTTGCGTGGGTTTTCTCAGAGTACTCCGGTTTCCTCCCATAGTCCAAAGACATGCTGTCCAGGTTGATTGGTCACTCTAAATTGCCCTCTGTATGAGTGTGTGTGGTGCCCTGCGATGGACTGGCGTCCCGTCCAGGGTGGAGTCTCGCCTTGCGCCCTGTGTATGTCGGGTTAGGCTCCGGCTCACTGCGACCCTGTTAAAGAGTAAGCGGTTAATGATAATGGATGGATGGATGGATGTTAATTTGCAGCATGCACAAAGTGAATTAGATATAGGGTATATTGACCCCTGGACATGTTCACATAGTTCTGGACTCTTTACCGGAGGGTTGAGGGTTCAAACCCAGGTGGGGCACTGCTGCTGTACCCTTGAGTAAGCAGGTACTTCACAAATTGCTCCAGTAAAATACCCAGCTCTATAAATGGACACAAATACAAGTCACTTTGAATAAAAGCATCAGCTAAATTATCTATAGCAATTTATGTCCATATGTGAAACACACACACACACAAAATACAGCAATTTATCATGTAGTCACATAGAGGTGGTGATTAAATGGGTCTCTTTTAGCAAGGTGCAGTTGTATTGAAGTGAAAGTGGTTGCCTACAGGTACAGTTCGTGGCTAAAAGTGACATTGAAGACAAACCAACCCTAACCCCAAATCCTAAATAACAAGCTGTGATGCAAATAAAAATCTAACTACAGCCTTGTATTAAAGATTATAATCATTGAACACATCTGTGATGTTTGTTGGTATAGAAATGAATTAGTAGAAAGGGAGTGGATTTTATCTGTTCCTATTAAAATTGGAAGATTTCTTTGATTACATACACAACATACACATAGGCTAGCAGTGTAGAGTAGTAGTTAGGGCTCTGGACTCCTGACCGGAGGGTCGAGTTCAATCCCAGGTGGGGGACACTGCTGCTGTACCCTTGAGCAAAGTACTTTGCCTAGATTACTCCAGTAAAACCCCAGCTGTATAAATGGGTAATTGTATGTAAAAAATAATGTGATATCTTGTAACAATTGTAAGTCACCCTGGCTAAGGGCGTCTGCTAAAGAAATAATAATAATAATAACAAGGAGTTCTGTACCACTGGGGGTCTTAATGAAGAACTTGATTACAATCTTTGCTCTTATGATTTATCATGTATATTAGGTTATAGTTTGTGGCATGGTGGTGTGGTGGTTAGCGCTGCTGCCTCACAGCTCCAGGGTCCCAGGTTTGATTCCCGTTTCAGGGGAGTTTGCATGTTCTCCCCGTGTTCGTGTTGGTTTTCACCAGGCACACTGGTTTCCTCCCCTCATCCAAAAACTCTAAATTGCCCTCTGTGTGCATGCTTGTGTGAGAGTTGGCCAGTGATGGACTGGTGTCCCATCCTGGGTGTAGTCCTGCCTTGCACCGTGTCTGCCGGGTTAAGCTCCAGCTCACCGTGACCCTGTATTGGATGAGTGGTTATTGATGATGGATGGATGGATGGTTAATATTTGTAATAATGCATTTATTGACATCCACATGTTCTCCAATTAATAAACATTTGGACTGAACATGTTTAATTTTCCCACACATAAATTGTCAAAATCCCACATCAAGTGTAATATATACATTTTGTGGTGCACAATTCTGCTCCTCTAGAGTCGCAGACAGTCCAGCCGGTTTTTGTAGCTGTCAGTAAATCTCCAACTGATTAAGAGCAAATAAAAGGGTAAACTTGTCCAATTAAGCAAATTAATTCAAATCAGGTAATGAAGGCCTCAGGGGGATCAAAAAATGAAAACCTTCTTGCCCCAGAGTTCTGCACCCCTGACAAAGTAGATGTCAACACAGTCATTCATTCACAGTTGTCTGAAGGTTTTTTTTTTTTTTTTTTTAAAGCACTTATTTATCTGTTTTGATTGAAGTCCTGCTTTCCTGTCAAAAGTACTATGAAAACAAACAAGGAGGTCAAAATCGCAAACAAAGAACTTTATTACAAATATATAATGCAGTTTGGATATTAAATTAAAATGCAGTTATTTTTGACAGATATGTTTTTATGATATAGCAAGAAATAATGAATATACACTTGCTTTTTGTTGATATTTTAAAACCAACTTTGGGGGGATTAAAGCAACATTTAGACCCATCCACTAAAACCAAATTAGAAATATGTACTTAATAGCAGTTTGATTTATCATAAGTGGGCACTTTCTTCTAATAATAAATACAACCACCATTAAATTCTGACTTTGCGATTAGCTGGTGGGTCAAGTTTTAATTTAATTCCCCCATTTCATTTACACTGAATAAAGGGTATGAATAATTATGGAGCCTACTGTATTTGCAAGTGAGTATTCCTGAGCATTCTCTATAAACATTTAAATAAACAGATGTAAACAATAAGTATTAATGATATTTTACTTGAAATGCATATTGTTCACTAAATATATTAAACAACCTTCAACAATGTTACATGTAAAAACCATTAAATAACAAACCATCACACTGCACCCTTCAGATGGACATCCAAGTGCTTTTTTAAATGGTGGCATTTATTGGGTTTATATTTGCTTGGCTGGCAAAATGGACAGTGGTACAATCTGCAGCATTGGGTACACCGTTTCACCTCAGGCAACACTCCTCCTTTCACTGCTGTTATATGTAACTGAAATACAAAGAGCAAATTACAACAGGATTAATAACCTACAATTAATATACATCAGTGTATCTACATTGAGATTGGATGAAAATAATGTGTAAAAAAAAAAAAAAGTTTTTATTGTAAGTAAAAATAATGTGATATCTTGTAACAATTGTAAGTCGCCCTGGATAAGGGTGTCTGCTAAGAAATAAATAATAATGATCTATAGCTAATGTGCAATTTGAAAACACTGATGTATATTGGTACAGTGAGGTATATTCAAAGGCCTCTATACTCAAAGCATTTTTTACACATTTTGTATTAACATTAATTTTTTTAGAGCTGTAAATGTTAACATAAAATGCAAGTTATGAAGTACGATTTCCTCATACACAACATCTATACATACATACAGACGTGCTCAAATTTGTTGGTACCCTTACAGCTCATTGAAATAATGCTTCATTCCTCCTGAAAAGTGATGAAATTAAAAGCTATTTTATCATGTATACTTGCATGCCTTTGGTATGTCATAGAATAAAGCAAATAAGCTGTGAAAAGAGATGAATTATTGTTTATTCTACAAAGATATTCTAAAATGGCCTGGACACATTTGTTGGTACCCCTTAGAAAAGATAATAAATAATTGGATTATAGTGATATTTCAAACTAATTAGTTTCTTTAATTAGTATCACACATGTCTCCAATCTTGTAATCAGTCATTCAGCCTATTTAAATGGAGAAAAGTAGTCACTGTGCTGTTTGGTATCATTGTGTGCCCCACACTGAACACGGACCAGAGAAAGCAAAGGAGAGAGTTGTCTGAGGAGATCAGTAAGAAAATAATAGACAGGCATGGTAAAGGTAAAGGCTACAAGACCATCTCCAAGCAGCTTGATGTTCCTGTGACAACAGTTGCAAATATTATAAAGAAGTTTAAGGTCCATGGAACTGTAGCCAACCTCCCTGGGCGCGGCCGCAAGAGGAGAATTGACCCCAGATTGAACAGAAGGATAGTGCGAATGGTAGAAAAAGAACCAAGGATAACTGCCAAAGAGATACAAGCTGAACTCCAAGGTGAAGGTATGTCAGTTTCTGATCGCACCATCCGTCGCTTTTTGAGCGAAAGTGGGCTCCATGGAAGAAGACCCAGGAGGACTCCACTTTTGAAAGAAAAACATAAAAAAGCCAAACTGGAATTTGCTAAAATGCATATTGACAAGCCACAATCCTTCTGGGAGAATGTCCTTTGGACAGATGAGTCAAAACTGGAGCTTTTTGGCAAGTCACATCAGCTCTACGTTCACAGACAAAAAAATGAAGCTTTCAAAGAAAGGAACACCATACCTACAGTGAAACATGGAGGAGGCTCGGTTGTTTTGGGGTTGCTTTGCTGCGCCTGGCACAGGGTGCCTTGAATCTGTGCAGGGCACAATGAAATCTCAAGACTATCAAGGCATTCTGGAGCGAAACGTACTGCCCAGTGTCAGAAAGCTCTGTCTCAGTCGCAGGTCATGGGTCCTCCAACAGGATAATGACCCAAAACACACAGCTAAAAGCACCCAAGAATGGATAAGAACAAAGCATCGGACTATTCTGAAGTGGCCTTCTATGAGTCCTGATCTGAATCCTATCAAACATCTATGGAAAGAGCTGAAACTTGCAGTCTGGAGAAGGCACCCATCAAACCTGAGACAGCTGGAGCAGTTTGCTCAGGAAGAGTGGGCCAAACTACCTGTTAACAGGTGCAGAAGTCTCATTGAGAGCTACAGAAAACGTTTGTTTACAGTGATTGCCTCTAAAGGTTGTGCAACAAAATATTAGATTAGCGGTCCCATCGTTTTTGTCCATGCCATTTTCATTTGTTTTCTTATTTACAATATTATGTTGAATAAAAAATCAAAAGCAAAGTCTGATTTCTATTAAATATGGAATAAACAATGGTGGATGCCAATTACTTTTGTCAGTTTCAAGTTATTTCAGAGAAAATTGTGTATTCTTCGTTTTTTGTGGAGGGGTACCAACAAATTTGAGCACGTCTGTATAAATCATATATGCTGTGACTTCTTACATTTTATTCCTTTTAGAAAAAGTGTCAATAGCAAATTTGTGTGCTTTGAGTAGAGAGACCAATGTTTCTGTAATTGATGCATTGTTAGGGTGTTTTACATACATTATATATATATATATATATATATATATATATATATATATATATATATATATATATATATACAGTGCCTTGCAGAAGTATTCACCCCCCTTTGACTTTTCCACATTTTGTAGTGTTACAACCTGGAATTAAAATGGATTTAATTAGGAGTTTTTGTCACTGATCTACAAAAAATAGTCCATAATGTAGAAGTGGGGAAATAAATCTACATATTTTTCTAAATTATTTACAAATAAAAAACTGAAAAGTCTTGAATGCATAAGTATTCACCCCCTTTGCTGTGACACCCCTAAATAAGCTCTGGTGCAATCAATTGCCTTCAGAAGTCACATAATTAATTGAATGGAGTTCCACTTGTGTGCAATTAAAGTGTCACATGATCTCATATCTAAACAAACAGCATCATGAAGACCAAGGAGCTATCAAAACAAGTCCGAGATAAAGTTTTGGAGAAGCACCAATCAGGGTTGGGTTATAAAAAAAATATCCCAAACTTTGAACATTCCCCAGGAGCACCGTTAAATCCATTATTAAAAAATGGAAAGAATATGGCACAACCGCGACTCTGCCTAGAGAAGGCCGTCCACCAAAACTCAGTGACCAGGTAAGGAGGGCATTAGTCAAAGAAGCAACCAAGAGGCCAATGGTAACTCTGAAGGAGCTGGAGAGATCCACAGCTGAGATGGGAGAAACCGTCCATGGGACAACTATAACCCGGACACCCGGAGTGGCGAGAAGAAAGCCATTGCTGAAAAAAACCCATATCAAATCCTGTTTGGATTTTGCCAAAAGGCATGTGGGAGACACAGCAAACATGTGGAAAAAGGTTCTCTGGTCTGATGAGACCAAAATTGAACTTTTTGGAAAACGCTAAGTGTGGCGCAAAGCCAACACTGCTCATCACCCTGAGAACACCATCCCCACGGTGAAACATGGTGGTAGCAGCATCAGGTTATGGGGATGCTTTTCATCGTCAGGGACTGGGAAACTGGTCAGGATTGAGGGCAAGATGGATGGAGCCAAATACAGGGAAATTCTAGAGGAAAACCTGTTTCAGTTTGCAAGAGACCTTGGACTGGGGCAGAGGTTCACCTTCCAGCAGGACAATGACCCTAAACACACAGCCAAAGCTACACTGGAGTGGTTTAATATCATATGGAAGATAGTGAAATTGAAGAAGGGAACTATGAAAAAGACCTAGGAGTTTATGTTGACTCAGAAATGTCTTCATCTAGACAATATGAGGAAGCTATAAAAAAGGCCAACAAGATGCTCGGATATATTGTGAGAAGTGTTGAATTTAAATCAAGGGAAGTAATGTTAAAACTCTACAATGCATTAGTAAGACCTCACCTAGAATATTGTGTTCAGTTCTGGTCACCTCGTTACAAAAAGGATATTGCTGCTCTAGAAAGAGTGCAAAGAAGAGCAACCAGAATTATCCCGGGTTTAAAAGGCATGTCGTATGCAGACAAGCTAAAAGAATTGAATCTATTCAGTCTTGAACAAAGAAGACTATGCGGCGATCTGATTCAAACATTCAAAATCCTAAAAGGTAGAGGCAGTGTCAACCCAGGGGACTTCTTTGACCTGAAAAAAGAAACAAGTACCAGGGGTTACAAATGGAGATTAGATAAAGGGGCATTCAGAACAGAAAATAGGAGGCACTTTTTTACACAGAGAATTGTGAGGGTCTGGAACCAACTCCCCAGTAATGTTGTTGAAGCTGACACCCTGGGATCCTTCAAGAAGCTGCTTGATGAGATTCTGGGATCAATAAGCTACTAACAACCAAACGAGCAAGATGGGCTGAATGGCCTCCTCTTGTTTGTAAACCTTCTTATGTTCTTCTTATGTTCTTATGTAAAAACAAGAACCTGAATGTCTTAGAATGGCCCAGTCAAAGCCCAGACCTCAATCCAATTGAGAATCTGTGGCAAGACTTGAAAATTGCTGTTCACCAGCAGTCCCCATCCAACTTGACAGAGCTTGAGCAATTTTGCCAAGAAGAATGGGCAAAAATTGCAGGATCCAGATGTGCAAAGCTGGTAGAGACTTACCCAAAAAGACTCACAGTTGTAATTGCTGCCAAAGGTGCTTCTACCAAGTATTGACTCAGGGGGGTGAATACTTATGCAACCAACAAATGTCTTTTTTTTTGTTTCATTAACTTTTGTGTCACAATAAAAATATTTTGCACCTTCAAAGTGTTAAGTATGTTGTGTAAATCAAATGGTAAAAATCCCAATTAAATCCATTTTAATTCCAGATTGTAACACTACAAAATGTGGAAAAGTCCAAGGGGGGTGAATACTTATGCAAGACCTGAGCTGTTGCAGTCAGATCAAGGCAGTACAAACTAGTTTATGCAGGGAATGCTGAGTGCTTGGCTAGATGAAAAACTGGTCCTGCAGCTTTTGGATTCTCCATTTCAGGCTACAGAGTTGTCACAACTATCTTTTCAAACACACTTAAAGCCTGAGCCTCGTTTACTTCTGATCATTTATAGTAGGGAAGTCAAGAGAAAATACAGATTTTTAGATATAGAAGCTTTATTTCCAGATAGGTATAAATTCGATGAAAACTCTTTGAAGTGTCAGTTTTTTTTTTGTTTAATTTCAATCTATATTTTCTCTTGACTTCTCTACTGTCAACATAGATATACACATAAAATTATAATATAATGTCACCTCAATGATAAAAGGCCACTGTCCGCTGTAAGTCCAGAGTAATTTACGGGGGGGGAATATATATATATATATATATATATATATATATATATTAACCACAGATGACAAATGAATACACATTTAATATATGAAAAGTGTATATGTTTTTATGCAAAATTGTACAACTTAAACAACGTAACCAAATGAATAATAATTATAAAAATGAAAGTTAAATCATTGGTGTAACTTCGGATGTACTGCATGCTAACCTGAATCTTTGTTACTTTTATGGAAAACAATATATCTGCCTAATTGGCATTTTTACCGTTATGTAACAGAGATCTTTGTTATAACTAGCTGTAGTCGTAAGTAACCAGTGTTTACACCCTGTAGTAATGCCATCGTTATTTAATAAACATTAATTATAACTTTTATAAGTATTTGAAAATAAATCACATTAAAAATATATGTGATTTAAGTAATTTCAGCGGACACTAACAAATGTTTCTAATGTATATATAAGTTAAAGTTACACACACACACATATATATATATATATATATATATATATATATATATATATATATATATATATATATATATATATATATATATACAACTAATGGATAATTAAATACAAAGGCGAATTTAACAAGTTAAACATACCTTGTGTATCCACTTCTGTCAAAATTTAAATGCAACTGTGCTTGCAACAACCGTGCATATGTTTCTCCTTCTCAAATGTGACGCCTTTCTTTTTGCATCACTGTAGAGGTGGAGTTAGAGGCGGAGTTAAAGGGTGCCAGGCTTGGGGTGTGAGGCGTATGTCGTCCGTCTTGCAAGTATACCGTTCTCACTAATTCTCCCAAATTCTCGAGGGGGGGGGTTAAAACTCGACCCCCCCCCCCCCAATTGAAAAATAATAAGTTGGGGGGTTGCGAATATTAAGTGAGGGGCTCGACGCACCCAACCCCCCGGTAATTCGAGCCCTGGTGATATATGAGAGAGGAACATGCGTACGACACATCTGTAGTGAAATTAGGGAGGTCCAATGGAAGGTTTTTGTACTGTAGCTACAAATCTGCATAAGTGGCATATAATGGCTATAGGGCTGATATTGGGCTTACTGTAAGTAAAAAAAAGCTACAGTAAAATTACATCATACTTTGACATATGAGAGAGGGACATTGGATAATTTAAACAACATAGAATCGTCCTTTGACTGTTGCAATAAGCTATTTGATTTCTTTCATACTTATTAAATATTACGTTTTTCATTCTTTTTGAAAATGTATGAAAGTGTATTTCATCGCTCGTTTTATTCCAGTGCAATTCTAAATCTTTCAGAGTGAAAAATTTCACTGCCTGAAACAGGGAAACTATCTATACAAGTAAAGCGTCTGATTGCGAGATAGCGATAGCTTGACTTGCATTTCAAAACTGGCGATAGCTTGACCGGCATTTCGAAGCTGGTTGATAGCTTGACCGCAGTCAAAATTTGACAGCAGGAACCCTCCCTTTAAATTCAGAAAGCCTAAAGGCGATATCTACTTTTTTCACGGTCTATACGTGAAACGTTGGCGAACGGTTTTACTACTTTTGCTATATAAAAACTACATAAACCACAATGCATTGCCCGTGTTCTTTGTACACTCTGGCCTGTAGTTGAGCAGTGGTCATGTAGATTGGCAAGAAATGAATCCAATCAAAGTCCGCTTAAAGTAAGATGAGCACACACCTATCCTATCACAACATGATCAAAAGTGGGCCCTCCAGCCGTAAAGGAAGGCATTTTTGATGTTGATTGACATGGACTATGTCCAATACTAATTCAGAATGAATAACTGACAGAAAAACAAGCCATTAATCTTGGGAGTGGTAGGCGGGATTTTAAAGGGCGGTGGCATTACTTTATTGACGCGTCATTTGATCAATCAGAATAAGGCTTTTTTTGTATGACAGGTCGACTACTCAATCATGACAAATCTGCTGGCCAGGAGTTTCATGCCGCGGTCCAATCGCTACCGAGGGGTGGGAAGAAAGAAGGCGGGTGGGTAGCAACAGTTGCCCCGGTGAGGACGGAGCGCCATAGCCACGGTAGTCCTGGCGACAAGAACCCAGCAACGCGAATCAACAACAACAACAACCCGATTCCTTAAAAAAACCCAACACCAAAAATTACCGGGGAAAAAAACCCAGCGAAACATAGAGGTGAACCGAGACTTTCCTTATTCATTTTGTTGATTTTGCTGTTGTGTTTTTTTTTTAGCCCCACAGAAAGCGGAAAAGTGCCGTATGAGCCTGAGGTGTATGTATTGGCTGCCCAGCCAATCTTCAAGCCGAGGCGGTTGTTATGACGATGTCAATCCGTGACTGGGGTGCAAAATGGCGGGCGTTATAATACAGGAGTGCACTTGGATTGTAGTTTCTTGTCAAGCCTTAGTATTAAATAACAGCCTTGTGTAGTGGTCTCCTAATGTTGACAACTGAGCTTCGGGGCTGCCTTGTTATTTAAAATTGTAAACTTTTAAAGTATCGCCCTGATTTGTTTAAGAAAGCTTGGTCTTTTTAGTTTTCGCTGTGTTAAGGTGGGCTGGATAGGGTACTTAAATTCAATTCTATAAAGTGTTTGTAGTTTTAAAATAAAAGTTAAAAGGCGAGAACCGGGGGTTTTCCCGTGCTTTCTCTCGCAGTTTGACAGGGTTTTTATTTTTATTTTTAATTTGCTTCTTTGACAGTCAGATCTGGCGAGGGGGGCTTGGCGAGAGACAGTGTGTGTGTCAGAGGGGGGGAGGGGAGGAGGGGGACGACGGCGACTGACGATTGGAGCAAATCGAGTTGCTTGGAACGAGGAAAGCCAGGCAATCAGATTCCTGAAAGTGACAGATAGAGGAGGGTTGGGGCGGGAAGTGCGTCCATGATGACCGGCCACGAGCGAAAACTGTTGGTGTGGTGGCGTCATAGCAGACGCGGAGCATAGCTTACAATAGAATAGACAAAGAGAGGTGATACTTTTTATTGAACTAACTAAACAATAATTAATCACAAGCTTAAAATATCTCAGAGGTCTGTTCTTCAGGTGAAAGTAGAAAGACTAGAAATTGTACAACGATAATAATTGACGCTTGTATTTTCAGGGCGTGATAAAGTTAAAAAAAATAATGAAATCAAACACAGGATACATAAGATACCAAATTGTGTCCTATGCAAATTGATGCTAGTTTTGTGCAAGTGCGTGAATATATATATATATATATATATATATATATATATATATATATATATATATATTGTAAAGATAAAATTAATTTGCAAATAGAGAAAATAGATATTTAGTCATGAAAAACTAGCAACCTTGTTTATGGTGTATTTTGCCAAAAAATGTGACTAAATAAAATAAGTAGGAAAAACAGATACAGCGTTATATAAAAAAAAATACAGAATCACACAAACATAAGAAATAAAAAAGTTAATTAACCAGTAGTTTAACACTTTACCAAAAAGTACGCCTTGTTTTATGGGGTTTAAAATTTCCTGTGATCAGAATGGGATATGCAGTTTTCAAGTGTAGTTCATTTGCAGTGTATTCACTTTTTTGCTGGTCCCTTGAAATTCCTATTAATGAGAATCCACTATAGAGAGAGAGCGAGAGAAAATAGATGGGCTTCAGTGAATTACAGGAAAATAATTCCATCTAGGGTTTCAGTGACATCATAAATAGTCAAGTAGTTTAGTGTTTCTGTAACACACTGAAGAGGCCCACCTATTATTTTCTATAATACATGGATACCCTTGTGATGCTAAAATTAAAAAAAGACAAGGTTCAGCAGTACAGTGGGTTTTTATTTTAACCCTTAGCGGTCCATTTATTCAGCGCGTCTCAGGCGCGTTAGGTCCAATTTATTTTCACACGGCAGTTTATTTTTAGATGCGCTGTTTATAGAGATACGCCCCCCCCCCCCTTTTTTTTCCCGGCTTCTCTCGGCTCCTATCGGTGTCACTCGGTCATTGAATGGGTTTCTCGGCTTTTTCCGGAGAAAAAACGACAAGAGACCTGTTTAAGTCTTTTTGATGATGTCAGACAGGGTCCGACATTGGACCGGAAAGGGAAAATTGCAATGTCGGACCAGGGCAGCAAAGGGTTAAACTTAAGTGTTTCAGTGCTGTACAGACGTTCTATGTCGTTATCCGTTAGTGCTTCAACTTTAGATGATTGCCGGCTTTACCTTGTTTTAATTACCTGTTCCTCTCCAGGTTCTCTGAGATATGAATGTACCAGCTTTACATCGTTTTTTTTAAATGTATTTTCATTTTGTTGATCATTAATGAACATTTTTGTACTGTGTTGTCGAGTGATTGAAAATGAGACATTTTGTATTTGAATTGAAAGTGATGGTCTCAAGGAGTTGAATGGGTTAAAGTTCAAGTATATTTTCCTCTAGAGGAATTATCACTTTTGGATGTCACTACTGTATGCCCTTTTTTTTCGAATTGCTCAGGATGCAAATCTAGACTTCATCCATGTTTATATATATTCCAGAGGATACAATTTTATTTTGCATGGATGTGAAATCCTTGTACCCAAGTGTCCCTCGTAAAGAAACTTTAGAAGCTTGTCAAAAAGCACTAGATAATAGACTAGATAAATCAATACCTACAGCAGGGGTACTGAACATGATCAACATAGTTTTAGAAAACAGTTAATTTACATTTGTTGATAAGAATTACAAACAAAACGATGGTACAGCAATAGGATCTAAGTTAGGAATGCATTTTGCCAGTACATACATGGGGAAATGGGAAGAACAATTACTTAGAAAATCGGAAAGAGAACCTTTAGAATACATTCGGTTTGGAGATGATATTTTTGGGGTTTGGACACATGGAGAAGAATCTCTTTTCCAGTTTCATAAAATGGCAAATGAAATACACAGTAATATTAAGGTGGACCTTCGATGGACAAGGAAATAAATAGAATTTTTAGATACCATAGTAAAACTTGAAGAAGGTTCAATTGAGACTGACCTCTTCTGTAAACCTACTGACATGCACCAGTATTTACACATGTCCTCTGCACATCCGATACACACTAAAAGGGCAATCCCAAAGGGTCTAGGAATAAGAATACGAAGAATATGCTCAAAAGAAAGTAACTATGTAAAACAAAGAAATGTATTAAAACAAATCTTAAAAAAAGAGGATACAAAGAAAGAATTATAGAGACAGAGTTAAGAAAAGTAGATAAACTAAAAAGAGATGATCTACTAGATTATAAAAATAGAGATAAAAAGGTCAAAAGAGTCCCATCAGTAATGACTTACTCTAAATTTTTGCCCAATATTTCTAAAATAGTTTGGAAACACTTGCGGATTCTACATAATTCAGAAAAATTAAAAAAAGTATTTCTTAAGGCCCCAGTTGTAGCATTCAAAAGAGAAGCTAATTTAGGTGATATTTTAGTTCACAGTAAACATAAAAGAATAATTGACAAAATAGATTCTACGAACATGTGCACTAGTAGATGTAAAGTGTGTAAATACATAGACAAAAGTAAAAATATAATTAAACATAAGAACACCACATATCCACTAAAAACTAATACCTACTGTAAAAATAGCAATGTTGTTTATGGAATAGCCTGTGAAAAATGTGATGAAATCAAATATGTTGGAGAGACTGGAACTACTTTATATAAAATAATTCAGAACCACCTTTCATTAATTAGAAATAAAAAAATGAATGAACCAATAGTACAGCACTTCACCAGTCAGGGACATGACATAAATGATGTAAAGTTTGTAGTATTAGAACAGCTCAAATTAGACAATGCGACATACAGAAGAATAAAAGAAAGTAAATGGATAAATAGACTGAACACGATTATGCCAGCGGGACTCAACAGAAAAGAATGAACTAATTAACTTCAATAAATATATAACATTTAAATAAATAAACAAAATTCATTCAAAAGTTGTGCATGCTGATGCGCTGGGGAGGCCAAATCTAGACTGATCCTCAGAGCCAGCATTGCATGATATAATAAAAATATAAGTTTATATAAAGTAGTGTTAATTAGAATTAATACAGATTCAAAGATAGAAGTAAAAATGATGTCACAGTATATAGAACACCATTACATCATGTAAGAATAAATCATGGATTTGAATGTAAACAATAACAAGTAGTTGTCATGCCGTCAAAAACCTATAAATACCTCCAATGTTTTGATTCAAACACAGGATCCCTTGAGAAAGATATGTACAACATATCGAAACGTTGGGCAGCTGGCTCTTTGAGCTAAAATATATATATATAATCAGGGTTCACGCTGAATTCCTCTTAACGCGCCCGTGTGTCCCTCTTCCCAGTACAACACATCTGTAGTGAAATTAGGGAGGTCCAATGGAGGTTTTTTGGACCACTGTAGGTGCAAATCTGCATAAGTGGCATATCACGATTTAGTGTTTGCGCTAGGCCGCGTCCCTTGAAATAAAAAAAATATATACCGCTGAATTTCTCTTAAAGTGCCCGTGTGTACCCCTTCCCAGACCAGACGCAATACCAATACACAGTAAATTAATGCATTTTGTATCAACATGATATGTCTGACAACAGGCTAATCTTTTTTATTTGTTTGTTTATACTTGTGTTTTCATAATTAAACTCCCGTGCCATTATTCTCTCCAGTCCAGTAGAATGCGCTCACACCCTCCCTGGCTACAGTCAGTTTCACAGTAAAACCTGGACGACAACATCAGGCTTGTTAACAGCATGGCCCAGCGCAAATATAACCTTGTATCCCTGTTACACCCGACCATTACTTCTGGAAGAATAAGTAATAAGCTTCGGCAGTGACTGTTGAAATGTAGGCTATAATATTTGTGCTTAAAAATACTGTGAAATTCATCCGCTATAAACATATCTATTTAGACAAAATATCTGTCTGATGTTTGGAGATATGGAGTGACCTAGCAAGTGAAATATGTACTTCTGTGTACTGCAGTACAGTTTATAGACAAGGTGCTGTAGATTTGTGAAACGAAAACCGCATCCTTGATTAAAAAAAAAAAAAAAGTAGCCTACGGTAACATTATAAAACATGTGAAATGTGTCTTTTCTATGACAAAAAACGCCAAAATAATTCAGTATGTGTTAGGCACCAACTGTCTCTTGGCCATTTCGCCAGTAGGCCTATAACGGCATGATTTTTATTTATATATATATATTAGTGTATGTTATTGCATATAGTACTGTATATAATACATCTTGCATTGAGAAAACACCACTGGACTCGGAATAAAGGAAATTATTATGTAATACAGTCACGATTGTTTAAGTAGCATTTTCAAAGCCATATCGTAGTATTAAAATATGTTAAAATATAGCAAATTCACAAAAACAAAGAAATACATATTGTATATTTGACATTTTATTTTTAGTGTTCTATGTAACACGGGCCATCGTTTAACCTTGAAAAAAATAAAAAATTCAACAAGTTATTTACAGTTTTCAAAACGTTTACATGAATACATCTTCTTTGTATAACTATAACTGTGTACTAATTATTTACGAGCAGCACACAACATTAACACATTTTTTTAATGGTTTTGCTTTAGGTATTTGGGCCAATGCCAAAACAAAAAAATCGCTTGACAACCCTTTATATATATATATATATATATATATATATATATATATATATATAAATGATTTTTTTCGTTGTAAACAAAATGATTACATTTTTTAAAAATGTTTTATTTCAGGACGTTTTGGACAAAAGCTCTTCAGCTGTGGGTCTGTCTAGCGTGGGGTACATTTTTGTTATTCCACTTCATGGGATAACTTTGCTTACATTCCAATCCAGTGGTGTGCTGCTGATATTCAGGACAGAGCTGCGCTTCGATAGTTCAAACCATACTGCCACGATACGTGTTTTATATTACAACTTTAACATTTCTGAAATAATTTCAAATTTATTGTTTTGATTTCCATGAGTTTAGTCAAGAGTTTAGTCAAGAAATGCCAGCTACCGATCTGCCTGCGTCAGGCTTATCCGAACAGCCTGTAGCCCCTTCATTAACACTGGTAACGGTAGGAAACTATGGGAGGTGAAATAACAAAAATTCATTAAATGTTAAATTTAGGCAAGCATCGAATGTTGAATTTTAGCATCAAATAATAAATACTTGTATTAAATATTAAATTCATGTATCAAATGTAAAATGAACATCAAATGATAAATTTGAACATAAAATAATAAATTCAACAAAGAATATTAAATTCAAGTATTGAATGTTAAATACTACCATCGAATGTTAAATGCAACAGTGAAATGTTAAAAACTAGCATCAAACATTAAATATGAGCTTTATACATTCATGTGCCTTTCATCCATTCGATGTAGGCTTTATCCAGTCAGTGTGTCTTTTATGCATTTGTTGTGCACTTTGTCATTCGATGTGTTTTTTATCCATTCGATGCTTGCACTTGCAAACTGTCAATCAATCCCATCCGCCCCGCCCGTTCCCACCCCTTCCACATCGGGGAGATCGGTGTTCCTCCTTGTTACCAGTTAACCTGTTCAGCCAATGAGAGGCTTTGATTTTCAAACTGAAATACGGTAGCTGTCTTGTGCCGTCTTTAGAAATTAAAAAGGGTCTTGTTGTTTTACCTGTTTTTTATGTAAAAAGTTATGTAGTGATGATATATATATATATATATATATATATTGTAAGGCAGCGGGATGTGTGAGACAGCAGGGAGGGGGTTAAAACCTCCCGGAAGGAAAAAAAAAAGCGCCTTTTGTTAATTGTTTTATTGTTTAATTTAATTCGTTAATTGTTTTGTTAGTTATATACGGGAGGGTATTTAAGACGTGCAGCCAGTCTGCACGCGTCTGCTGAGTAGAAGGAGGCAGAAGATGGGTGCTCTGCTTCCGAGCAGTCTGAAATAGTAAGTGCTGTGTTAAACCTGTGTGGTTTTTGTTTGTGTTCGGTGGTGTCAGGTAAACGGCTTAGCCGTCCTGCAAGTTAGTCAGGGAATAACCTGTGTAGTAAGTGCTCCAAAACTGAGTTAGGTTTTGTTTTGTGTTTGTGTTTGTTTTGTGTTTTATTAAAAAAAATTAGCGCAACCGCGCTTGAAACTCCATTTCTGTTGTGCTGGGTCGTAATTTTAAAGGGGCACGAACCCGTGGATAGCGTGATCGTTTACAGATGGTGGCAGAGTGTGTGGGCGCCCCTACGACCCTAGAAATGGAGAGTATTGAGGAGTTGATCGAGAGAATCAACCGCAATACTGCGGTCCAAAAAGCATTGACCGCAAGATTGGAGAGACAGATGAGCGAGTTGGGGTTGGCACCGCGGAAGAGGAGGGAGCCAACAGAATTGGAGCTGCTGCTCCAAGAGTGGGAGCAGGCTAGCGGAGCTCCGCAGTCTCCCGAGCCAGAGGGGGAGGAGCTGCTGCTGCCAGAGCCAAAAGGGGAGGAGCCGCCGCTTCCGGAGCCCAGAGGGGAAGAGCCGCCGCTTCCGGAGCCCAGAGGGGAGGAGCCGCCGCTTCCGGAGCCCAGAGGGGAGGAGCAGCCGCTTCCGGAGCCCAAAGGGGAGAAGCTGCTGCTTCTGGAGCCCCGAGGGGAGGAGCTGCCGCTTCCGGAGCCCCGAGGGGAGAAGCCGTCGCTTCCGGAGCCCCGAGGGGAGGAGCCGTCGCTTCCGGAGCCCCGAGGGGAGGAGCCACCGCTTCCGGAGCCCCGAGGGGAGGAGCTGCCGCTTCCGGAGCCCCGAGGGGAGGAGCTGCCGCTTCCGGAGCCCCGAGGGGAGGAGCTGCCGCTTCCGGAGCCCCGAGGGGAGGAGCCGCCGCTTCCGGAGCCCCGAGGGGAGGAGCCGTCGCTTCCGGAGCCCCGAGGGGAGGAGCCGTCGCTTCCGGAGCCCCGAGGGGAGGAGCTGCCGCTTCCGGAGCCCAAAGGGGAGGAGCCGCCGCTTCCGGAGCCCCGAGGGGAGGAGCTGCCGCTTCCGGAGCCCCGAGGGGAGGAGCTGCCGCTTCCGGAGCCCCGAGGGGAGGAGCCGCCGCTTCCGGAGCCCCGAGGGGAGGAGCCGCCGCTTCCAGAGCCCCGAGGGGAGGAGCCGCCGCTTCCAGAGCCCCAAGGGGAGGAGCCGCCGCTTCCGGAGCCCAAAGGGGAGAAGCTGCCGCTTCTGGAGCCCAGAGGGGAGAAGCCGTCGCTTCCGGAGGTTCCCTGCTCCGCTCTCCCCGAGCACCCAGACGTCGCTGGGCTGCTGCCAGACGTCACTGTTGCTCCCCCTGTTAGCTGCTTCGCTTCCCCTGGGTGATTGGACATCACTGCGCCGGTTCCCAGGGGAACCTCTGTCCACTGCTGAATCCTCCAGTGCCCCGGCCTACGCTTTGGTCGCCCCTGTCAGCCCGGTGGGGTCCCGTGTCGCCGGTTCGCGGTTCCTTCCTGACAGTGCCGGAGGGACCGACTCACCCTCAAGCCCGCCTGTGGAAGAGGGCGGCAATGGACATTGTTGGACTAGAGGGTGGGTGGTCTTTTAAAGGTGGAGGGAGGTGGTCGTCGAGTGGCCTGTGTCTTGAAAAGAAGGGGGGGGATGTGTAAGGCAGCGGGATGTGTGAGACAGCAGGGAGGGGGTTAAAACCTCCCGGAAGAAAAAAAAATGCGCCTTTTGTTAATTGTTTTATTGTTTAATTTAATTCGTTAATTGTTTTATTAGTTATATACGTGAGGGTATTTAAGACGTGCAGCCAGTCTGCACGCGGCTGCTGAGTAGAAGGAGGCAGAAGATAGGTGCTCTGCTTCCGAGCAGTCTGAAATAGTAAGTGCTGTGTTAAACCTGTGTGGTTTTTGTTTGTGTTCTGTGGTGTCAGGTAAACGGCTTAGCCGTCCTGCAAGTTAGTCAGGGAATAACCTGTGTAGTAAGTGCTCCAAAACTGAGTTAGGTTTTGTTTTGTGTTTGTGTTTGTTTTGTGTTTTATTAAAAAAACCAGCACGTGAAGTGATTTGTGCTCTCCTCGTGCCTAAATACAAATCTACACTTTAAATACACGTGAAACACAGACCCGTTTATATCCCGTGTACCAATCTATACACCAACATTTACAAACACAACATACAACACATAACACAAATGCACACAGGGGCGGGGCGCTTTGCCACAGTCCTTTACATATGTAGGCAGTGATTCAACAATGGGTTTGAAGATATCAATAAATTTGGAGTTCAGTGGGACAGGAACAAGCTGATACTATGGGACGACCTGGATTGTTTTGTTTGTGGATTTTGGGAAGTAAATAGAAACAACTGCAGCGAGGGTTTTCTACAATTAGGTTCCGTGCAGATTCTGGTAACAGGTTTTTTAGGATGGCGTTATCAATAGTGGAAATCACAGTGTCTTGTAATTTCAGAGTGATATCTTTATCATTGTTAGTGTAGAAGATGGTATCGGAGAGTTGTTGCCGAGCTTCTTTTATGTAAAAGACAACTACAGCTCCTCCTTTGTCAGCTGGTTTTATTATAATGTCATCTCGCTTTTGTAAGTTCCTGTGGCAAAGTGGTAATTGGTAACAGGTGTATAGCAGGTGCGGTGTGGATGCAGTAATTCCAAGAACACACAGACAACAAAGTACGGGTGAAATGGTTTGTTTAATGATTATAAATCCAATGGTCTGATGACCAGCCAGTAAATAATAAAGAGCTGGCAATACACAACAATGTGTATTGCACAGTAATGAAAAAGGGTTGCAGTACCGCAAACAATAAGCACAGTACGAAACACACACAATTACACACAGGTCCAAAGTGAGTGCTCTCAGTGCTTGTGGTGAAGTACAATATAATACGTGCTATTGGTGAAACAAGTGCTGATAACAATGTTGATCGTAACGGTGTGGCACCTGCCACCCAATATGAAGCAAGAAACGCTTCATTTGCCTTTTGCTTAATTGCAAGGCAGTATGCCTGGCCAGGCTAGCTAGCTCATTAGCTTTCTTGATCCCCTCTGCCTTATTTTATGACACTAAAAGTGTTTTTTTATTAATTATATAACATTCCAGTTTTCATTTTATTATAATATATAAAATAAACATTTTGGGTATTGTCTAATGTTTGCCTTGGGTGGTTCCCGTACTTTCTCTAGTTTTGCTTTTTCAACGCATTTGTGCGTTTGACCCAACCGGCTTGTTGTAGTTGAAAGCCGTCTCGCTTCCTGGTAGCCGGGAAGTTTAAAAAGGGAGAGAAAAAACACTGAGGAGAAGGGCTGTCTTTTGTTTGGAATTACTCTCGTTACCGTTTTTTTTTAACTTGGTTGAGGTATTTGTTATTATATTTGGTTAGTCTGTTTCGTTACCTCTCTATTGTTTCTAGCCGCAGTTTCCCTGGTAGGATTATTTTTGGGCTAGCTTTGACATTGTGCTTCAGACACAGCTTTACTAACTGTTTTGCTGTTCCATAGTATCAAGTTAAAATGCGTTCGGGTTTTCCTTGATACTTTTGTTTCGCCAGCCTTGAAGTTGTTCTATTTCATGTGTTTCTTTTGAAATGCGCTGATGTAAACAGTCGTCACCACGTATGGGGATTGTACAACGAGAGTTGCAGCATTTTAAAATAAATACCACCAAGGAGGAATCATCCCCACGGATTTGAAGATCAAATTGGACTGGGTGAGATCTACCTTTTTTTCTTGCTCTTTTGCTGCTGGATTTTGTCTTTTTCTTGGATGTTTTTTTTTTTTTAGAGACTTAATTTTTGTTTAGTTTTTTTTTGACGAATGCCTGGATTTGTTTTCTTTTTTCTTTTTTGAACTTTATTGTTTTGTCATCAGTTTCTGCTACTTTAATGTAACTGAATTGATTCAGTATTTTGTATTCCCCGCTGTGTGATCTGCCCTTTGTATAAAAATTGCTATAGTGATTGTTGACTACAGTTTATTGAACATAAGAAACATAAGAACATAAGAAAGCTTACAAACCTTGCTTGTTTGGTTGTTAGCAGCTTCTTGAAGGATCCCAGGGTGTCAGCTTCAACAACATTACTGGGGAGTTGGTTCCAGACCCTCACAATTCTCTGTGTAAAAATTGCCTCCTATTTTCTGTTCTGAATGCCCCTTTATCTAATCTCCAATCTGTCTGCATATGAAATGCCTTTTAAACCTGGGATAATTCTGGTTGCTCTTCTTTGCACTCTTTCTAGAGCAGTAATATCCTTTTTGTAACGAGGTGACCAGAACTGAACACAATATTACTTCCCTTGATTTAAATTCAACACTTCTCACAATATATACGAGCACCTTGTTGACCTTTTTTATAGCTTCCCCACATTGTCTAGATGAAGACATTTCTGAGTCAACATAAACTCCTAGGTCTTTTTCATAGTTCCCTTCTTCAATTTCATTATTTCCCATATGATATTTATAATGCACATTTTTATTGCCTGCATGCAATACTTTACACTTTTCTCTATTAAATTTCATTTGCCATGTGTCTGCCCAATTCTGAATGCTGTCTAGATCATTTTGAATGACCTTTGCTGCTGCAACAGTGTTTGCCACTCCTCCTATTTTTGTGTCGTCTGCAAATTTAACAAGTTTGCTTAATATACCAGAATCTAAATTATTAATGTAGATTAGGAATAGCAGAGGACCTAATACTGATCCCTGTGGTACACCACTGGTTACCTCACTCCATTTTGAGGTTTCTCCTCTAATCAGTACTTTCTGTTTTCTACATGTTAACCACTCCCTAATCCATGTGCATGCATTTCCTTGAATCCCTACTGCATTCAGTTTGAGAATTAATCTTTTATGCGCGACTTTATCAAAAGCTTTCTGGAAATCTAAATAAACCATGTCGTATGCTTTGCAATTACCCTTTGTCAATGTTGCATCCTCAAAAAAGTCAAGCAGGTTAGTTAGACACGATCTCCCTTTCCTAAAACCATGCTGACTGTCTCCCAGGATATTGTTACCATATAGGTAATTTTCCATTTTAGATCTTATTATAGTTTCCATAAGTTTACATATAATAGAAGTCAGGCTTATTGGTCTGTAGTTACCTGGTTCGGTTTTGTCTCCCTTTTTGTGGATCGGTATTACGTTTGTAGTTCTCCAGTCTGTCGGTACAACCCCTGTGTCAAGAGACTGTTGCATGATCTTGGTTAGCGGTTTGTAAATAACTTCTTTCATTTCTTTGAGTACTATTAGGAGGATCTCGTCCGGCCCAGGGGATTTGTTTATTTTAAGAGCTCCTAGGCCCTTTAACACTTCTGCCTCTGTTATGCTAAAGTTATTTAAAATTGGATAGGAACAGGTCACCATGTGGGGCATGTTGTCCGTGTCCTCCTTTGTAAAAACCTGTGAAAAGTAATCATTTAATATATTTGCTATTTTTTTTTCTTCATCTATGATTTTGCCATTTGTCTCTCTTAGACATTTAACCTCCTCTTTGAATGTTCTCTTGCTGTTATAATATTGGAAATACATTTTGGAATTGGTTTTAGCCCCCTTAGCAATACTGATTTCTATCTCTCTCTTGGCCTTTCTAACTTCCTTTTTGACTTGTGTTTGCAGTTCCAAGTACTCTTTCTGTGTACTTTGTTTTTGGTCCCTTTTAAACGCACTGTAAAGTGCCTTTTTTTGCTGAATATTTTTTTTTAATTGATCTTTAAACCATTTTGGCCATTTTGTTTTAGATTTAGATTTGTCTACTTTTGGGATGTAATTGTTTTGCGCCTCTAGTACTACATTTTTAAAAAAACAGCCATCCTTTTTCTGTGGATGTTTTTTCTATTTTACTCCAATCTACTTCTGTTAATCTCTGTTTCATACCTTCATAGTTTGCTTTTCTAAAATTGTAAACCTTAGCATTAAGATAAATACATTTAATAGTTGTCTTACCTGAGTTGTTGCCCTTGTTTTGATGTGGTCTCCCGTCTGTTTTTTTTTGTTTTCTCCCCCCTTCCTTTCTAGTTTAAATGCTTCTGGACCTCCTCAAGGATCCTTTCTTCGAGTAGATTGGTTCCCTTTCTGTTTAAGTGCAGTCCGTCCCACCTATATAGATAGTCCTTGTTGTAGAATGTGCTCCAGTGTTCAAGAAAGGTGAAGCCTTCCTGTATGCACCACGATTTCAGCCATGCATTTTGATTTTGTATTTCCAGCTGTCCATATGGTCCTTTGCAAGGTGCCGGCAGTATCCCAGAAAATACCACAGTTTTGGTCTTGTCTTTTAATTTCCTTCCTAGTTCTCTGAATTTGTTTGGCAGGGATCATGGTCTGTCTCTTCCAATGTTGTTTGTACCGATTTGGACGACTACTACCGGGTCGTGTCCTGATCGTTGTAGGAGCCCGTCAACATTCTCAGTGATGTGCTTGACTGAGGCTCCTGGAAGGCAGCACACTGTTGTAGTAAGGAGGTCCAAACTGCGAACTGAACTTGCTGTGTTTCTCAGTATGGAGTCCCCAACAATCATGACCTCCCTTCTTTTTACTGCCTGGCCAGCACTGTTTATAGGGTCCTGGGTGTTGTTTCTTTCATTCTCCTGATGTTGGTTTTGGTCATCTAAATGTTGAAGTGGCTCAAATTTGTTGGATGTCTGGATTTCTGGTGGTTGTGTTTGACAAAGTTTCTTTTTTTCCCTGCTTCTGCCTATCTGAACCCAGCTGTTTCGACTCTCTTCCATCTCCCTTTCAGTCTGCTAGGGGTGCAGACTTCCATGAATTGTGGTTGTGCCAGCTCCTCAAGCTCCTGTTGCTGTCTCATTTCCTCCAGCTCCATTTCTAACAGACTTACTTGTTGAAGCAAGTCCTGGATCGTGCGGCACTTTACACAAACTTGGTTGAGCTCTGTTGGGTTTTCTCGGATTTCCCACATCATGCAGTTGTCACAGATTACTGGCTTGAAGACCATGTTTTATTATTTATTTTTTTTGTTTTGGAAGTTCAGTTTAGCTTCTGCAGCTGTCAACCTGCTCTCAACTGCTTCTAACTGCGTTGTACTTGTCCACGACTGTACTTCTCCCACGCTGTCGCTCCACACGCTGTCGCTCTGAACACTGGCTGCCTTTTGTTTGTTTGTGCGTTGTGCTGCGGGCTCCACCCCTCTCCTGTCTCTCAGAACGGCGCGGAATTTGAATCAGCTGCTCCAAGTTTCAGCTTGTTTTCAGAAAAAGACACGCAGCTGTTAGACTTTAACCCTTTGCGGTCCATTGTCGGACCTGGTCCGACATTGCAATTATTCCTATCCGGTCCATTGTCGGACCCTGTCTGACATCATCAAAAAAACGCAAAAAACGGGTTTCTAGTCGTTTTTTCTCCGGAAAAAGCCGAGAAAGCCATTCAAATTGGACCTGACGCGCCTGACGCGCACTTAATAAATGGACTGCAAAGGGTTAAGCTGCAATGTTTTCTGATTAAAGCAATTCAAGATGTAATTTAAAGATGTAATTCCTCCTTTCTGCTTCTAACTGCGCTGTACTTGTCCACGACAGTACTTCTCCCACGTTGTCGCTTCCACACAATTCTGTAGTACGGGATTTTAGAATATAGTAATTATTTATGTCTAAACTATACTATTAGAGGTATGCTTTGTAATTATTTTCGTTGCATTAATCATATTATGATTATTATTGTTTCTATTTGAATTAATTATGTTTTTTGTTTTGGAGGGTTAGCTCGAGTTTGCAGTCTTTTCTGTAGTTCGGTTTGGGCTGTGCAATAAATACCATTTTTCATTCACCGGTTTGCAAATTTGTAACTGTTTTTCTTTATCGCTGTATGTTTACTGTACCAAAGTTAAAGTGACGGTAGTGCAGTGGTGATCTGGTTTTGTGCTGGCCCTTGGCGATAGCTCCGGATTGGTGTTTAGCCGTCTAGTGCTATATAGCAAAAACACAGAGAGTTATTAAACAGACAAAACAAACAAAACAAAGCTGCTACCTCGTTTACCTTCCAGGTCAATATGTTCCTGCAACGGAGTCTTGCCTTTTTCCAGGCTGACTGACTTCCCGACCCAGGGAATGAACTGTCAGGCCAACCTGTCCAAAGCCTTTCCCTTTCGCTACTTAGCGCCCTCACAGGTCGAGAGGGAGATTTACAACCAGAACTCATACTGTCACAGTTCCGTAGCGCAGTCTCCTCTTTATTAGATTGATTAAGATGTTTTTAGGTATGTTAAAATTGATTTGTTGGATTTCTCTTTCAGATTTGTTTGTAAAAAATCTAGTGCTTGAAATTCACCTGAAGTGGGTGTCCAGGAGGATTTGGTGGGTTTGTACTAAAATAAGTAACATTATTGTCAGCAGGGTCAGAAATAGTTTGGTTAGAAGTTGGGTCATCCCGATCAGTTTGTGCAAAGTCAGCGTGCAGACGTAATCGTCGGAAAAACTGTTGGTTGTCATTGAGTGTAGTGAATTCATTAGCTATTTTTTTTGTAGGTACAAATTTTAGGCCTTTAGATAAAACCGGTACTGGTAAGTGGCAAGTTTTCAGGAATTTTGACAACTTTTGAGATGTATTTTCTGAAATGTTATTTTGTGATCAGTGTTGGAAGTTATTTCCTGCTTGGCAGTGGTAGGTGCAGTCCATTTCATAATTGTAGATTGTACTGACCTGTAGTATCTTATGTTGTCTCGGTTGGGGTTGAAATTTATTTTGAAGCCTCTTGGAAGATCCATCTACAGCACTTTTTTTCAAAAATCCTCCACTAATGTCCAATAGAAGAGACTTAAAAGAATACGTGGTCCACAGTGAAATTCGCTCTTCTGCAGAACCTTTAAAAGTCACAGTCCCATGCAACAGACCACGATGTATGACATGCAAATATATTAACTCCCAAACTGAGATCAGAGACCCTAAATCATCACTGCACATCCACCAGCCCTTTACATGAACAAAGAAGACTACGCGGCGATCTGATTCAAACATTCAAAATCCTAAAAGCTATAGACAATGTCGACCCAGGGGACTTTTTTGACCTGAAAAAAGAAACAAGGACCAGGGGTCACAAATGGAGATTAGATAAAGGGGCATTCAGAACAGAAAATAGGAGGCACTTTTTTACACAGAGAATTGTGAGGGTCTGGAACCAACTCCCCAGTAATGTTGTTGAAGCTGACACCCTGGGATCCTTCAAGAAGCTGCTTGATGAGATTCTGGGATCAATAAGCTACTAACAACCAAACGAGCAAGATGGGCTGAATGGCCTCCTCTCGTTTGTAAACTTTCTTATGTTCTTATATTATAAGACAGCAGACTATATGTGCTCACGTAGACAGCCAGACGGCAGTTTTCCAAGGAATGATAGGATTACAATAGACATTTGGATAACACATATCTAGACTTCAAGAGCAATATTCTATTCAAATACATACTGCTGTAAACTCAGTGGAGGTAGAGATAACAAACTGGCTTGTATACATATAAAAAATATCGTATTGTCGGTCATATTGACAATAAAAGCATGTATTGTAACTAGGGGTGAGACCGAATAGTCGAACATTCGACTATTCGATAACGATGGCACCTATCGACAAGTGAATCCAACATTCGAAAGTTAAAAAAAAAATGTATATATTTGATTTTATTTTAAAGCCTGTACTGCTGATTGGCTCTCTATGTAGCGGTAATGAAGATTGACTGGAGGGTGGGATTTGTTATTTCTTGTCTGTGATTGGCTAAACTAAAACGTACCTCGGCTAACGATGGCTTCCTCACAGAAAAGTTCAGCATGGAAATACTTTGACAAAGTAAATGAAAACACTAAGTGTAAAATATGTGCAGTGCAATTAAACTACAACAAATCTACCCACCTAAAAGCCAAACACCCTTCTGCGACGCTAACAACGACAGAAAAGTAAAGAGGACCGCAACAAACCGCCATTGTATCCTTTGCGGTGAGGCCTCGTCAGTGTGACAACGTACGTGCTGAAAAAACATCAGCCCTTATTGCTAATATGGTGGCAAAGGACATGCTTCCCATAAGTTTTGTTGAAGGTGAGGGATTTCGGGAGTTGATGAAATTTGTGGAACCTGAATACACCATGCACGAAAAACTCTGCACTAAAACAATTACCACTCGACTCGAAAAAAATGCATGCCGATTCAGCAGCGTCTGTCCGCAGAAACTTGTCAAAGGTTGAGAAGGTGGTGATTACTACAGATGCGTGGACTGCACCGAATACCGAGTGGTACGTCATAATAACCTGTCATTTCATTGAGGACTGGGAAATGAAAAACGTAGTTCTACAGACTCGCGCCACGCCAGAGAGGCATACAGCAGAGAATCTCGCAAATGTGTCAAACACCGCTGTAGACCATTCGGGTTTAAGGGGGGGAAATCACTGCCTGTGTTCACGACAATGCCAGCAACATCATCTTCGGAGTTTGTTGAATGGGACTCGAATTTGTGCTTTGCACACACTCTGCAGCTCGCCTTCAACGATGGCTTTAAACTTGGTGCTATACATAATGTAGTCGGTGCGGCCAGCCGTCTTGTGTCGCATTTTTATCACAGTGCAATAGCTACTCAGGCTCTGAAGTTGAAACAAAAACAACAAACTCTGCCTGAGCACCGTCTGCTGCAGTATTGCCGGACCTGATGGACATGCTGATTTTTTTAAACAAGAATAAGTGAACATGATAATAATAATGGACATTGCTAGCCTAACTATTCCTAAAGTTTTTGTTAGGATTTTTTTTTTTTTTTTTTTTTGCTTCCATAGAAGGCTAGTGCGTTAATGCCACTCAGGCCTTTTTGTTCATTCATTTATTTATTTATTAATATTATTAAGCTAGCTACATACATAGCAAGCTATTGCCTATACAGGCTATTTATTTTTTATTCACTGGAACTCGAACACACAGGTATGTTTCCGATTTGATTTAACGTAGACTGGTAGTCTATATATGTTGTGTGTGGTTTGAAAACGTGGGAAAAGTAAATCGTTTAGTTAAGTGGATTGTATAAATTACCTAGCTAGATAGTCTAATGCATTTTGTATTTCGCTGTTATGACCGGAAAACATTATTGCCACAAGGATGCTAATGTTAAGGCATTTGCCTCGCAGCTCACATTGCTAAACTATTATTGAATGAAAATTAAATTAATAATTGAATAAAAATTAGGAGACGCCCATATTTTATAAGCAAGCGTTACTTTTTTTTTTTTTTTTAATTGTCACAACATTTATAGTTCATTTGAAATTGTAATTAACGGAAAAGATTGTGACAATATCGGTAAAAAAAAAAATAACACTTGCTTGCAAAATACGAGAGTCTCACACGAGCGTTGACAGGTATGCTTATGTTATTGCTGCTGTTATGGCATTTCTGTATGTTTCCGAATAGGAAGGTGTTTTTTTTTACATAGCCTAATGTTTATTTAACAAAGTTGTTAAAGTTGTTGTGTTAGCTAAGTATTTTAAAATAAAGTTCAGAATTTATTGCAATTGCAATAATTGTCACTTTGCATTATTTCGCATTTAATGTACGTCTCATTTTGAATGGGAGGCGGAGGCGGAGGCGGAGGCGGAGGCGGGGCGGAGGCGGGGGGGGGGGGGGGGCGACTATTCGATTAGTCGACATCAACAGCTGTGGAATTATCGATAGTCAAAATATTTGTCGTGCACATCCCTAATTGTAACAAGCCGCCAAAATGACTACTTTTGAAGGTTCTAGGTAGAAGTGCTTATAACTTTTTTATTTTTGCGATTCTGACTTTCAAACGGCGTCAGGGTATTTAATACACGTATTTAGGAAAAGTCAAGAACAGACAACCACGGATCTTTGAGATGGAAGAAACTGTCCATGTGTCAACAATAGCTCAGGTACTCCACAAATGTGGCCTGTATGGAAGAGTGGCAAGAAGGAAGCCATTTCTGAAAAAAAGCCCATGTAAAATCCTGCTTGGAATTTGCAAAAAGGCATGTGGGAGACTCTGAAAAGATGTGGCAAAAGATTCTGTGGTCCGATGAAACAACAGCCAAAGCGACACTGGAGTAGCTTAAAAACAAGAAAGTGAATGTCCTAGAGTGTCCTAGAGAACACCATACCTACTGTCAAGCATGGAGGTGGTAATATCCTTCTATCGCTCTAAAGCAGCACAACGCGTTTTTGTCCCAGATGGTGTTCCATAGAGATCACTATGAGTGTGAGTGCATAATCTGGTTTGTTTACTTTTTGCTGTCTAAAACTTCAATAGAGGCTCAAGAGCTGCTGTGTTGATCCTGTGTTTTATATATGTATAATTAATCCCACGTATCACACAGAGCTCTTTTTTTTTTTTTAAACTGTCGCGTAAATTCTGGTCAGGCGGTAAATAAGTGCAAGGTATTTGTCATTTGTAGCAAATACGACCATCTGATTTTTGTATTCAAATACATGTCAAAAACAAATTGATTGAATATTCAGATATTTGTCCCAACACTGATTTAAGTGGAAGCCTACTTATTTTAAAACACAGTCCTTTTATGCTATGTATTTTTGACATTGTATCTTTTTTGTGTTCCCTGAAAAACGGACAGGGGTTGGAAAGGGCCATGAAATCGGATATGCGTTACACTCTGTTAAGTGTCACTGAAGTCAAAATTGTATAGGGTCGGATATGTGAGTGCTGACTGTATGTATGTAGTTTTTTTTTTTTGTTGTGTAGCATTATTTTCAATGTCTTTAATAATAGGGAGTTAATTAAAAACTTGCCTCTTGGAAAGCAGAGGAAAGGCTCACTAGCTGGGGAGGGAGTTTGTATTTCAACATTTAGTGCACTGTAACCTGAGCCCTGTGCTCTTTTAGCCCTCTGACCAAACAGGCAGGCAGGCAGGGTGGGGGAGGGAGAGGAGGTATCATTAACACTGGCAGCTGATTGAGTCATCTGGAGCAGGCAGGCAGGCTTCAGATAACAGGTCAGCTGCTGCTGGATAACGACCCAGCTCCCAGGAAAGTCAATACAGCACCACCAAGTAAGGCTGGGACAAGGCCTCCTTTATTACCATCGATGTATCATTTTCCAAAACAGCAGATGTATCGATGTCCTTAGAAAACGTGACCAAAACTAACAGAAGTACTACTTTTAGAACTACTGATAATATACTGAATATGTAACATACCAAATCGCTACTAAATTATTGAAAACTATTAATGTACATCAATTCAATGATATCAGATTATGCATAACTCCTCTAAAAATGTCTTATTTTCATCATTCAATAATTAAACAAGTAAATCTAAGTGAAGATTGCTCATCTTCGGGAACAACTAAGAACATAAAAACATAAGAAAGTTTACAAACGAGAGGAGGCCATTCAGCCCATCTTGCTCGTTTGGTTGTTAGTAGCTTATTGATCCCAGAATCTCATCAAGCAGCTTCTTGAAGGATCCCAGGGTGTCAGCTTCAACAACATTGCTGGGGAGTTGGTTCCAGACCTCAATTCTCTGTGTAAAAAAGTGCCTCCTATTTTCTGTTCTGAATGCCCCTTTATCTAATCTCCATTTGTGAACCCTGGTCCTTGTTTCTTTTTTCAGCGTTTTGCGCTAAAGCCAAAAAGTTCAATTTTGGTCTCATCAGACCAGAGAACCTTTTTCCACATGTTTGCTGTGTCTCCCACATGCCTTTTGGCAAAATCCAAACAGGATTTGATATGGGTTTTTTTCAGCAATGGCTTTCTTCTCGCCACTCTTCCATAAAGCCCAGCTTGTGGTGCGTCCGGGTTATAGTTGTCCCATGGACGGTTTCTCCACTCCAGCTCCTTCAGAGTTACCATTGGCCTCTTGGTTGCTTCTCTGACTAATGCCCTCCTTACCTGGTCACTGAGTTTTGGTGGACAGCCTTCTCTAGGCAGAGTCGCGATTGTGCCATATTCTTTCCATTTTTTAATAATGGATTTAACGGCGCTCCGGGGGATGTTCAAAGTTTGGGATATTTTTTTATAACCCAACCCTGATTGGTGCTTCTCCAGAACTTAATCCCGGACTTGTTTTGATAGCTCCTTGGTCTTCATGATGCTGTTTGTTTAGATATGCTCTCTAACAAACTCTGGGGCCTTCCAGAAACAGGTGTATTTAATCTGAGATCATGTGACACTTTAATTGCACACAGGTGGACGCCATTCAACTAATTATGTGACTTCTGAAGGCAATTGGTTGCACCAGAGCTTATTTAGGGGTGTCACAGCAAAGGGGGGGAATACTTATGCAATCAAGACTTTTCAGTTTTTTATTTGTAAATCATTTTGAAAAATATGTAGATTTTTTTCCCCACTTCGACATTATGGACTATTTTGTGTAGATCAGTGACATAAAATCCTAATTAAATCCATTTTAATAACAGGTTATAACAGTACAAACTGTGAAAAAGTCCAAGGGGGGTGAACACTTATGCAAGGCACTGGCATATATATATATATATATATATATATATATATATATATTATAATTTCGATCTTGTAATGAAAATAACACTAAAATATAATTCGCTGGAAGCAAGTGCCCTCCCCCCCCAGTTTCTATTTGGTAGTACACTGCAATAAAGAGCTTTTAACCCTGAGCTCTTTACAAAAGCTGGGGATCGGCTTGTCCCCAACTTTGATCCCCATCTTTTTTTATTGCAATTGGTACTCGGTTAGTACGCAGCTGGGGATGATCCTGAGAGAGTACCATATTAGCTAGTCCGCAACGTAGTACGCAGCTCTGTATTAAATCTGCATGTTCGTTGTAATTGACCCTATGTGAGTAAAATGCATTTTATATGAATAAAATGCAACATTACCTTAAAGTCGTGAGTACTTTCAATAAATACTGTACATACTTTAATGCTAATTCATAGGGTATGCATTAACTACAACCATACATTTTAACTGTAATGTTACTTTGAACTACTGTACAAAAACTTGGTCTTACAATAAAAACAAACACAGCAATTATTCTTATTTGCTTTTTTGACCACAAACAGTATGGCTGTAAAGCAAAGGAAATAAACACAAATATATATATATATATATATATATATATATATATATATATATATATATATATATATTTATATTTATATTTATATATATTAATTCCAACGCTGCAGATGGAATATACTTAGGGCTTCTGTTTTTAAGTGTTTATTAATTACATTTTTCTGTGTTGAGTTTTTTGTAGATACCCCAAATTCGACAGTACTTCAACACTTGTACCTTCTTTCCTTTGCTGTCCTCCACAACGAAATCCTTATGGTCACGAACATATTCTTCTGGGTACTTTGTGTGTTTTTAGGCATTTTTTTACATTACCACAATTTGTAATTCTGTTTTAAATTCCACGAGCATGTAAATCCTCCCTATTGAACTGTAATATAGCTTTAAATCTCGCAAACAAGAACAATACTCCATTTCTAATTGTAATCTTGTTTTAAAACTCTCAAGCGCATATAATCCTCCACTGGAAATGTAGGAATTTGCTGCCACTCAGTAGTAGGCTGGTTTAAAGTATTCCGAACAAATCAATGAGAGGTACAGCTCAAGTCAGGAAGGAGTCAACTGCACTGGGAAAGTTTATTTTTATTTTTTTGTAGCTTATTTTATTACATTTTTTTTTACCTGGAAATGGGTAAGTGTCGATGTGAATTGAGTCACCATTTCCAGTGTTTATTGGATATACACCAAATTTTATATTTTTTTGTATCGGGGGTGTTTATCGGTTAAAACCGAAAATCAGAAGCCCTAAATATATTTCACAAAAGGCCTGCAGAATATACTATATATTTGTAATATTTTTTTTTAAAAACTACTGATACTGCACAAATGTAAATAAAGAAATGATAATATTTTATTCCTTACTGAGCAATATAAACCATCCCAACTCTTTCCAAACACAGAATATTGTATTTATTATATAGATTTACCTTCCAAAAATTCAGTTGACAGATGGGTAAATTGGTAGGTTAAGCTGAGAGGAACTAAGACGGTGCTGAGAAATCCTAAGGATCAAGAATTCTGTCTCTTATTCACCAGTCACAAACACGCATTGCAAGGGAGTGGATTCAACCGTACTTTTGTTTTTTCAACCCAAACGTATTGGTCTAGTGTCTAGCAGTTCCCAGGCAGGTTACAATAAGCTATCCCTGCATTTCTAATCCGTTCTGTAGCTACCACATGCAGTATATTCACAACTGACCATCGAGATGCCGGGAACTAACGAAGTACAAGGAGCTTGATAACATGTGAACTCAGCTGTGCAGCAAAATTGCTCTGCGAATTCTTTCAATGTAAGTATCATACTGTGGCAGGATAGTGGCACAGCCCAAGCTGTTACCTGGAAGGAAAGAGACTCAGAGACAGGGAAGCTGCAGTTTAAAGTGCTGATGCACACTTTTATTAAACAAAACACAAAATAAACATAAGAACAAACAAGCACGGCACAGGGGCCAAAATGAAAGGTTTAAACAAAAGAATACACACTGGTAGGCTGAAAAAAATAAGAAACAGCACAAACTCACCCCAAACTCCTTCAACCAAACAAAGGACTTGGCTTCCCTATATACATGTGGTCATTCCCCAATCAGCACTCAATTACCTATTTGGGGAATGGCCATATTCCCCATGCGATTGTTGGCAGGGATAGACTTAACCCCATCCATGCCAAACTTGCATTCAAAATGCAGTTCTTACACCGGCCCGCCAACACATACATAATTCATATTTTTTGAATGCGTAAAACACCCAGTACGTAGCTTATCTGGAGCACTGGCAACAACAATACTTATTTACAAAAACAGTTCAGTATTTTAGGGTCTTTTTTATTTTGTTAAGAACAGGAGAGCATCCAAAATGTTTGCTTTTAAAGAGGAACGCAGCTTGTTTGCAACCTGCCGCTCGATGGGGACTACGTTTCTGGGATGTTTGTCAAAAGTAGCACACAAAGAAAACAAAATAAAACCACAATGCACATGCTTGACCATCGATAGTGATCAAACGATTCAGTGGTTCCATACATCACCATAGCCTTACCACCAAGTGAAGTAAACCTCATACAAGGTCAAAATCAGTGTCATTATCATATAGAAATTAAGTAAAAACCAAGACCATTATTAAATAGAAATTAAGTCAATTCCAATAGCTTTAACATATAGGCTATGTGTCTCCCTCTAATCAAGTTGAGAGTTTATTTCTTGTGCACTCTTTGCTGTGTGTCATACAAAGAACATGAGAAAGTACACTCTGAACTTGATTAGAGGTAGCCACCACACACTTATACAAGTGTTAAAAAAATGATGATGAAAATCTGACATTGACATACTCAATCTGTTTTTATAGAACCTGTTGTGTGTGAGATGCAATTATAAGTGTAGCTGCTGCTTAAAGATTCCAATGGGGACGTCACTTCTAATTAATATGAAAATTTTTATAGGACCAAAAAAATATCACTTTTAATTACTTCTAAAGACAAAAACTACATTAGAGAAACACCCATATTTACTGTTAGATGTTTTTAAACCTGCCACTATTAAGATCAATTGACCCTGATATACCTGGATTTCTGTGTTTGCTGGCCTTTGAGCCTTTAAATATATATATATATATATATATATATATATATATATATATATATATATATATATATACAGTACTGTGCAAAAGTTTTAGGCAGGTGTGAAAAATGCTGTAAAGTAAGAATGTTTTCAAAAATATACATGTTATTAGTTTATATTTATCAATTAACAAAATGCAAAGTGAGTGAACAAGAAAAATCTACATCAAATCAATATTTGGTGTGACCACCCTTTGCCTTCAAAACAGCATCAATTCTTCTAGGTACACTTGCACACAGTTTTTGAAGGAACTCCGCAGGTAGGTTGGCCCAAACATCTTGGAGAACTAACCACAGTTCTTCTGTGGATTTAGGCAGCCTCAGTTGCTTCTCTCTCTTCATGTAATCCCAGACAGATTCGATGATGTTGAGATCAGGGCTCTGTGGGGGCCATACCATCACTTCCAGGACTCCTTGTTCTTCTTTACGCTGCAGATAGTTCTTAATGACTTTCGCTGTATGTTTGGGGTCGTTGTCATGCTGCAGAATAAATTTGGGGCCAATCAGATGCCTCCCTGATGGTATTGCATGATGGATAAGTATCTGCCTGTACTTCTCAGCATTGAGGAGACCATTAATTCTGACCAAATCCCCAACTCCATTTGCAGAAATGCAGCCCCAAACTTGCAAGGAACCTCCACCATGCTTCACTGTTGCCTGCAGACACTCATTCGTGTACCACTCACCAGCCCTTCGGCGAACAAACTGCCTTCTGCTACAGCCAAATATTTCAAATTTTGACTCATCAGTCCAGAGCACCTGCTGCCATTTTTCTGCACCCCAGTTCCTGTGTTTTCGTGCATAGTTGAGTCGCTTGGCCTTGTTTCCACGTCGGAGGTATGGCTTTTTGGCCGCAAGTCTTCCATGAAGGCCACTTCTGACCAGACTTCTCCGGACAGTAGATGGGTGTACCAGGGTCCCACTGTTTTCTGCCAATTCTGAGCTGATGGCACTGCTGGACATCTTCCGATTGCGAAGGGAACTAAGCATGATGTGTCTTTCATCTGCTGCAGTAAGTTTCCTTGGCCGACCACTGCGTCTACGGTCCTCAACGTTGCCCGTTTCTTTGTGCTTCTTCAAAAGAGCTTGGACAGCACATCTGGAAACCCCTGTCTGCCTTGAAATTTCTGCCTGGGAGAGACCTTGCTGATGCAGTATAACTTCCTTGTGTCTTGTTGCTGTGCTCAGTCTTGCCATGGTGTATGACTTTTGACAGTAAACTGTCTTCAGCAACCTCACCTTGTTAGCTGAGTTTGGCTGTTCCTCACCCAGTTTTATTCCTCCTACACAGCTGTTTCTGTTTCAGTTAATGATTGTGTTTCAACCTACATATTGAATTGATGATCATTAGCACCTGATTGGTATAATTGTTTAATCATACACCTGACTATATGCCTACAAAATCCCTGACTTTGTGCAAGTGTACCTAGAAGAATTGATGCTGTTTTGAAGGCAAAGGGTGGTCACACCAAATATGGATTTGATTTAGATTTTTCTTCTGTTCACTCACTTTGCATTTAGTTAATTGATAAATATAATCTATTTTTGAAAGCATTCTTACTTTACAGCATTTTTTCACACCTGCCTAAAACTTTTGCACAGTACTGTATGTGTATATATATATATATATATATATATATATATATATATATATATATATATATATATATATATATATATCATTTTTTACACAGATAGTGAGCGAGGCCACCCTTGGTTATCTTTAGGACTTGGGAAGGAGCTCTGAAATCACATCCATGGCAGATCAAAGCAGGAGGACTGCATCAGAGGGGGCTGCTCATGTTACACAGCGCATACAATACAGTACAAGCACAGCTAGTGCAAAACGCTGAAGCCCAGAATACTTACTCAGACCAAGTCTACCTGTCTCTATAAAGCATTGCATTGATTTAAACATTCTGCACTCTTGTCTACGCCTTGCTCACTCTTTAAACGTGTACTGTAATTGGTATATCAATGACTGCGTCCTTTTCTGTTGTCAGGTTCCTAACACTATTGTATAATATCGGAAGTTGGGGTGCAATGATACAGTGATATCACCATACGATACATATCACGATACATGTGATGGCCCTGGGCTGCTTGTCTGATACATAGTAAGATCAAATTATCATTTAAATTGTTACACCATTAATTGGCTTATGGAAAACCAATTGTACCTGCTCATGATCTTTATAGACTTTCCATTACTGATGTTAATGTTGCTATCTTGAAACCAGCCTGTCTGAATCCAGCTGGATTTGTTGGTGTTTTATTAATGCAGTATCCCTAGGTTTGAGCAGCTAGCCTTTACTAATCCAGGTAAGTTTTCTCTCTGCTCTGTTAAATTGACTTCTTTACAATCCCGTGCATCTCGTTAAACCGATCAGGAATTAGTTCAGATCCCTGCAGGGGGGCGAGGGGGTGTCATGCCTTCTCACGATTACAGAGCATCTCAGACCTTTAAGGCTCTAATAGGACTTAATAAATGAATAACCTCCCACTGCACACATCCTGCTATATAAACACTACAGCTGATATTTAACATGCATATCTTTGACGATGGTGAAACGTTTAGCACGCAACTCAACATTTTGAACTGTTGGTAAACATTTAAATGTTTAAACTTTAAAAACATCCCTAGTTAACAGCATTAATTATTTTTACAGAAAGCAAGTTAGTAAACCAACAATAAGCAAATTATTTAGGGGCTTTGATAAGGCAGTATAATTTTTTTTTTCTGATATGTTTTAGAATTGTAACCTGTGTTGTTGTTGTTGTTGTTTTTTTTCTTCCTTAAAAATTTTTTCAATAAAATTCGATTTGGAGAAAACAGCTTTTGAGAACCCTTAATGATCTATAGACACTGGCTAAAGAGTAGGCTTGTCTGGAGGGACAGAGAGTAGGGATAATACAGCTAGCTACAACACTGTGATGAAACTCTCATACAGATGCAGCAATGTCAGTGAAGTAGAGTAAACTCAGCAGTGTAAGCAGATATGTGCTACCTTTGTGTTGAGACTTGTTCAAGCCAGTGTCTGTACAATGCATAGCCCTGGGGAAACTACTTTGAAAGGCATTTCATCTCGAGACACTGTTTCTGAAAAATTAGTTCATATAGAGTCAGACGCCCACCCTGCCCAGCAGACACAAGTTATTGTGTTAGAAACAGATGATTCACCTTGCAATGTGGGTCCACAGTGTGGTGTGGATGTCCTTTTTATTGGTAATCCAGGGTTGGAAATAAGACTTCTATTGCATAGCAGTTTACCCCATTCCAGGTTTTTCTACAAGCTTAAATTAGCCTCAGCGTATAGTAACAAGCTCAGGTGTGTCTTCTTAAACTCACAGTAAAACTGGGAGTGGATCAAACTGCTTTGCAATGGGAGCCTTATTTCCAGTCCTGTAGTCGGTTGTAATCAAATGTTTTTCCAGCTCTATGGGATATGTGTACACTATGCCACTGATCTGAGAAATTCAAGCAGGTAAATGTTCCACTGCTGGCCCAACCCTCTCTACGGCTGAGTTAAAAGGCCACATTTTCACTTGGTTAGAATGGAATGCGGAAGTGATTTCAGTGTTAGGCAGAGGATTCTCCGGACAAGCTCAAAGCAAGTTAAAAGCAGGGTACAGACAGTTATAGAGAAAACAAAAAAACTAGTATAACTCAATATTGTAGCAACAGATCCCAGAACCACTCAATCTATCTCCCTTGTCTCTAACCCTGCTTTGCCCCTGTTTCTCCTCCAGTCTCAACCCTGCTTTTCCCTGAGTTCACTCCCAGTCCCTTCCCGTCTTGCCCCTGTCTCTAACCCTGTCTTCTCCCTGTTTTTTCTGCAGTGACGGTGGAGAGCCCTGGTCCTGGCATGGCAAGTCAGGCCTACGTCTCAGAGCTGCAGGGGGGACAGTCCCAGTCGCAACCCGCTCCAACGCAGTACGTCACGGACACGTCCCTGCCAGCCCCCCCGCAGCCCCCGGCAGTGCAGAAACAGGCCCCCCCTCCTCCCACTCAGGCACAGACACAGGCAGCCCCACCTCAGCAAACCCTGCAGTACGTGAGTGAGGTGCAGAGCGCATCACCCCAGTCCAGCTCCACACAGCCGTCCCCACAGTACATCGTTGTCACTGTCACCGGTAAGGAAGCTACAAAGGGGAAGCACAGCGTGTGAGGGGAGATACTTAGAACACAGGCCCTTAGAAGAGTTTTCCATAGTAAAAGCGGAGCAAAGTGTAATGAACGTTAGTGTAACTGTGTTTTGTTTGCGACTTTATTTTGGCCCTCATGCCCATTTATTTGTTTCTGTGTTTGTTTAATAAATGTGCGCTTTAGTGCTTCAAACTGCAGCTTCTTGACTCTGGGTCTCTCTTCCTGCCAGTAACAGCTTGGGCCATGACGCTACCCTGTGACATGTGGTGTCAGTGGCAGGATAGCACCCCCTTGAGACTCAGAGCAGGACTGCAGATAAAAAAATAAAAAAATAAAATTGGCTGGTACGAACTACAAATGCAGTTGGCAGCCAAAGACGCTTCCCTTTGCAGGGCCTCTATGGAGTTTGGGCACCGTACTGTGGAGTGTCCATATAAAGGGTTAGGGAGGGCTTTATGGTGGCCTACAGAAAGGAAGTTGGGGATGCAACCGATTTGGTTTCGCCTGGTTGCCCAACAACCACTGCCGTCTCGCTGCAGTATCCCCTGGTGAAGGAGTGAAGCTCAAAACCCCTGAAAAGGCAACCTGGTCCTTCTGCCTTCCAAGCCCCGTGTGGGACAGCGGATTATATGCCCTCCTCACCTGCCTTGAGGACAAAAGTTTGTGCCTCGTCTGCGGGGAGTTCGAGCATTTGGTGGTATGCTGCCCCTTCCAATATCAGGAGGAGAAGCTACCTGCCGAATGCCCAAGAAGGAGGAATGACCTACCCGAAAGGCGAGCAGAGGGAAAAGCCCTGCTGTCCCCAGAGTCTAAGGGGAAAGCCATTGCCATCTCCAGTGCCAAAGGGGGAGGAGCTGCTGCCGTCTCCAAGCCACTGCCAGCATCGCCACTGCCGGAGTGCCCAACACCACTGCCAGAATCACCATGGCCAGCATCATCGCTGGTGGAGTGCACCACTCCACTGCCAGCTTCGCCACTGCCAGAGGGCCAAGCTACACTGTCTCAGAGGCCATGTGTGCTTGAGTAAATAGTGTGTGTGGAAATGTAAGGTTGGCAGAGATGGGGCTAATTCTGTCCCTGCCAAGAATCACAGGTGTGACCATTCCCAAATTAGGTAATTGAGTGCTAATTGGGGAGTGTACAAAGGGGAGCAGAAATCTTTTGCCCACCCTACAACGGTTTAATCTTTTGTTTGAAACTTAATTTTGGCTTTCATGCCCGTTTATTTGTTCCTGTGTTTTTTTGTGTAACCCTATAACTGGCACGGGCCGATCTAATCGGCCCAAGTGTTGCTTTTAGAATGTACGTGCCGATCTAATCGGCCCAGCTGTGCACACTGACTTTACCACTGTTATTCTCCTATTCAAAATAATGGATTTCTTTGAAAACGACACCACCCTGAAGCCCAGCGATGACGATTGTATGATACGTTTTTGTATCTTTATTTGGTCATGGATAACGAGAAATCAGGTGGTTTTGTGGGCGTTGCGCTGTTGGTCTGGTTTTTGCTTGCCAATCATATTTAGTATCAAATCTTATTTTTTATCTTATAGCCCTCTGATATAATATTACCATTAATGTGTTCCTCTTAATCTCATGTTCATGAAAATGTGTGCATCAAAAATGTTCATCCTGCAATATTTCAGTTTCTCTCAGGTTGGCCGCCTAGAACAAAAATATTTTTTTCTATTTTGTGGCTGCCATCTTACATGATTAAGTTATGCGACCATGGGGTTGGTGGGGGATGGGAGGGCAAAGGTCTAACGTAAACATTATAAGAACATAAGAAGAGAACATAAGAAAGTTTACAAACGAGAGGAGGCCATTCAGCCCATCTTGCTCGTTTGGTTGTTAGTAGCTTATTGACCCCAGAATCTCATCAAGCAGCTTCTTGAAGGATCCCAGGGTGTCGGCTTCAACAACATTACTGGGGAGTTGGTTCCAGACCCTCACAATTCTCTGTGTAAAAAAGTGCCTCCTATTTTCTGTTCTGAATGCCCCTTTATCTAATCTCCATTTATGACCCCTGGTCCTTTTTTCTTTTTTCAAGTCAAAGTCGTCCCCCGGGTTGACATTGTCTATACCTTTTAGGATTTTGAATGTTTGAATAAGATCGCAGTGTAGTCGTCTTTGTTCAAGACTGAATAGATTCAATTCTTTTAGCCTGTCTGCATACGACATGCCTTTTAAACCTGGGATAATTCTGGTTGCTCTTCTTTGCACTCTTTCTAGAGCAGCAATATCCTTTTTGTAACGAGGTGACCAGAACTGAACACAATATTCTAGGTGAGGTCTTACTAATGTATTGTAGAGTTTTAACATTACTTCCCTTGATTTAAATTCAACACTTCTCACAATATATCCAAGCATCTTGTTGGCCTTTTTTTATAGCTTCCCCACATTGTCTAGATGAAGACATTTCTGAGTCAACATAAACTCCTTTTTCATAGTTCCCTTCTTTAATTTCAGTATCTCCCATGTTTCTGCCCAGTTCTGAATGCTGTCTAGATCATTTTGAATGACCTTTGCTGCTGCAACAGTGTTTGCCACTCCTCCATTTTTTGTGTCGTCTGCAAATTTAACAAGTTTGCTTACTATACCAGAATCTAAATCATTAATGTAGATTAGGAATAGCAGAGGACCTAACACTGATCCCTGTGGTACACCACTGGTTACCTCACTCCATTTTGAGGTTTCTCCTCTAATCAGTACTTTCTGTTTTCTACCTGTTAACCACTCCCTAATCCATGTGCATGCATTTCCTTGAATCCCTACTGCGTTCAGTGTGAGAATTAATCTTTTATGCGGGGCTTTGTCAAAAGCTTTCTGGAAATCTAAATAAACCATGTCGTATGCTTTGCAATTATCCATTGTCAATGTTGCATCCTCAAAAAAGCCAAGTAGCCCAGGGGATTTGTTTATTTTAAGAGCTCCTAGTCCCTTTAACACTTCTGCCTCTTTTATGCTAAAGTTATTTTAAAACTGGACATGTGCAGCATGTTGTCCGTGTCCTTCTTTGTAAAAACCTGTGAAAAGTAATCATTTAATATATTTGCTATTTTTTTTCTTCGTCTATGATTTTGCCATTTGTGTCTCTTAGACATTTAACCTCCTCTTTGAATGTTCTCTTGCTGTTATAATATTGCAATGTTCATTTCTATCTCTCTCTTGGCCTTCTAACTTCCTTTTTGACTTGCGTTTGCAGTTTCAAGTACTCTTTCTGTGTATTTTGTTTTTGGTTCCTTTTAAACGCTCTGTAAAGTGCCTTTTTTCGCTGAATATTTTTTTAATTGATCTATTAAACCATTTTGGCCATTTTGTTTTAGATTTAGATTTGTCTACTTTTGGGATGCAATTGTTTTGCGCCTCTAGTACCACATTTTTAAAAAACAGCCATCCTTTTTCTGTGGATGTTTTCTCTATTTTACTCCAATCTACTTCTGTTAGTTTCTGTTTCATACCTTCATAGTTTGCTTTTCTAAAATTGTAAACCTTAACTTTAGTCATTACTTTTGGGGTTTTAAAAATACTTCAAATAAGACCATGTTGTGGTCTGAGTTTGCCAATGGCTCTCTGACCTCTGTTTTAGTTATTCTGACTTCGTTATTTGAAAAGACTAAATCAAGGCATGCCTCCCCTCTAGTCGGTGCCTTGACAAATTGCGTTAGGAAGCAGTCATTTGTCATTTCCACCATTTCAATTTCGTCCGTCGTGCCCCCCATCGGGTTTTCCCATTTTATACAGGGGAAGTTGAAATCCCCCATTAGTATGGCTTCTCCTTTGCTACACACATTTCGAATGTCATTGTATAACAGATTATTTTGCCCTTTGAATTTTTGTCCATTATTCTGACCCATATTGATTCGGCGTTGTTTTCTTTGTCCTGATTTAACACCTGGGCTTCAAGACTATTTCTTATGTATAGCGCTACCCCTCCGCCTCTTATATTAAAACAAAGAGTATCTCAAATGGATTAATACAATATATACTTTTACATACATTAAACCTTATGCCTTGAAGTTATGGCAGTTTAAATTGACCTATCCTAGCAACAGTAAAAATGGCTTGCCGTTTAGAATGTTTAAATGTGGCAGTAATAGGGTTAATAAATGTGCGCTGTAGCACTTGAACTGTAGAGTCTCGCTTCCTGCCAGTAACAGCTTGGGCCATTGGTTATATTTGTCGAAATACATTCATACAGAGATCGTGTTGACGCAAAATTTTGCATCCTGGACGGAAAGTAAATCCATTGAAGAAAAACAACACATTTCTGGAGTATAACAGCCTTGATTAAGGTACACTCCAGTCCTGTAGGTGGCAGCAATAATCCTCATATTTGGCTTACGCAGCAATATTTTAGAAAGACATTTACTTTTAGGCACCAGACCAGTTTCTATGGCAATATGGTTAAGCAGTCAGTATCTTCTGGGGATTCTCATGATCACCATCTGCATCTCAGCCATCTACTTCTGACTGTACGAGTACTACAGTGACCGAAGCAGTAGTAATGCAGAAAAACTCAAACAAAAATGGGAGATGAAGTAAGTACCGGTGGCTTGTTTGTCGAGACGACAAGATGTAAAAGATGCCGGGCAAAAAAAAAGCATATACACGCAGATGTAAAAGACACAGACACAGTGATGTTGTTACTGTCCGTGTTATTGGAATGCAAAAAAAGACAAAAACACACGTCGGTGAAGGCAACAAACAGTTCTTAGAACCCCGTCTCATTGTTATGAGAATGGTTTACTATGTAGCATAAAGAAAAAACAGTGTTTATATGTATATATACACAGACAGATATTGTTTAAAACTACAGTATAGCAGAGTTTTAAACATTCATAAAAATGTACCAAAATGCACATCCCGGGAGTTTGTTAGCCTTTGTGTTAACAACTGATCGTTTAGTATCTGGTGGATGGGACGCAAAATTTTGGGCATGTGCGTTTCAGGAACGCATGAACAGAACAGTTAGCGTGACCTCTGTATATACACTCAGCACTCGGATATACGACACTCAGATACACGTCAGTCACGTTTTACTGTCCTTGTATTAAGAAACAGATCAATTCCCATTATATATTTATGTAACAAATGAATGCACTTACCCGTCACACGCGATGTCCGACTCCTTAACCAGTTTTCTGATACAAAGCCCATCTCTTCAGTGTGACAGTTTATTAGATTATCTATCACAGTCTGCTTTTTTCTCTCGCATGCGTAAATCAGTCTTTATTGTACAGTTACACAGTGCTTCCTCCTCCAGTTTCACCTGATGAAAATGCAGCAACAACAAAGCGAACGAGACCAGCTACTGTAATGTAAAACAGTTAATCATTAAACTGTTTGAGATACTTTTGATGTATTTTTTTTAATTTGTGATCTTTAGTTGCTTTTGTGCATTTTCATTTGCAAGTGAACTGAGACATTAGGGCCTTATCAAGCACTCTGTGCTGCAATTTTGAATACTGACTTTTGATACTGTTAATTCTGGAAACCTGTGGTTTTTAAAATCTTTTTCTAAATTGCATTGCCTTTTACGTTTAACGCAGTTCTGTGCATTGATAATATTTTGATTTCATTTTGTTGTTGGGTCGTTAATGGGGAGTTTTACATACTGCAACAATACATACCGGATTTAAAAGTATGTACTGTATTACAGTCCACATGTCCACATTCGTCTCTTTTGACAAGTGATATTTTCAGAATCATATTGTTCTGAATTAAAATACCACTTCTGTTGAATATATAATACTGTACCAACAAAACCAACTCCAGTATATCTAAATGGAAGCCTACTTATTTAAAACACAGTCCTTTCAGCTGTGTATTTTTGACATTGTATCTTTGTGTTCCCTGAAAAACGGACAAGGGTTGGAACAGGCCAAAATGAAATAATCAGATATACGTCGCACTCTTTTAACCGTCACTGAAGTCAACATTTTATAGGGTTGGATATCTGAGTGCTGACTGTATATATGTTCCATCACTGCAAAGAACATGGCTCTGTGTTTCTCTTGAATAAATTCAACAGCAAACGTTTCGACCACAAGTCTTCCTCAGTGTCTTTTATTTCCCTGAATATTAGTGCCAGCTTCTACCTTTTATTCGTGGACTGCCCTTGTGTGTGTTCCTATTTTTTTTTTTTTTTTTTAATATATTTTTTGTTTTTGTCATGTTTATAAGAAGGAGGGCTGTGTGACAGCGCTGGGGATTAGTCCTCCAAGGCTAGCGGTGCCTGTGTGTGTGTGTGTGTGTGTGTGTGTATATAAACTCGCTGCCCGCCATGCCCAGCTCCCCACTCGCTCTCTCAGCGCCCAGCTCCCAGCGATGTACTACCACAACTGGTTCTGTAACTCCGAGGGATACCGTGAGTACACTGCTGCTGGGTTTGATACTGTGCGGAAACATTAAACCTTAAAACATAAAAAAAAAAAAAAATCTAGTCATTATAAATAAATTAATGAATAAATTAATAAATAAATAAACCGAAACCTCTAACAGTGCGTACAAGTCTCTTTTCAGTGTATTTTTGTATTTGAAGTAAAGGGCAGATTTGGTCAATTGATCAGTGCCTGTTCAACCTGGTATTGTAGAATGGCCTAATACTACGACTACTGATTAAATAGAGTTTAAAACAGTCCTAGTCTTGGGGTACTAATAATAATAACAATAATGGGGTTTTAAAGAGTAGCAGTCATGGAAGAATAATAGTAATGGTAATAATGCTAATAATAATACTAATGCTAATAATAATAATAATAGAGTTTAACCCATTTATGCATGACCTTTTTGTTTTTTTTATTATTTTTTGTATAAGACTTCCATTAGATGAGTTAAGAAGCAAGCAAAAAGATTTATTGAAAAATAACTCTCCCTTTCCCAGAAATCTCATTGTAAAGCTCTGTCCCATATATATATACAAGCATGGCACTCTATTTCTAATAAATAGCTGTTTAATTTAATTTTGCTTTTAAAAACGTTTCTGGTGCAAGGACGAATCAATGAACTGTTATATATATTGTTTTTAGGTCAAGGAGTCCAAATGTGGTGTCTGTCTTTTTTTTCTGTCAGTCACATGACCTGAACATGGACTGGACGTAACTTTGAAATTACATAACATAACTTAATTGCAGTGGAATTCGTATGGTGATAATCTAGATTAATCGATTACCTACCTTTTTAGAGTTTGATATAGTAAAGTAGACTTCAAATGGTCACTTAACCTGAAAGTAGGCAGGCAGTGTTGGAAGTTATCCTAAATGGGTGTAAAACTACTTGAAATAAGCAGACAGGACACGCTGATGAAATAGTAAGGAGGCTGTGTGGTCCAAGGAGGCTGTGTGGTCCAGAGGTTAAAGAAAAGGGCTTGTAACCAGGAGGTCCCCGGTTCAAATCCCACCTCAGCCACTGACTCATTGTGTGACCCTGAGCAAGTCACTTAACCTCCTTGTGCTCCGTCTTTTGGGTGAGACGTAATTGTAAGTGACTCTGCAGCTGATGCATAGTTCACACACCCTAGTCTCTGTAAGTCGCCTTGGATAAAGGCGTCTGCTAAATAAACAAATAATAAATAATAATAATAAATAGTAGTAATTGCTGATGCATATTAATTGTCCTGGATTCCTGCTAAATAAACAAATAATAGTAATAACTTTGTTCAAATAAATAACATTGTGAAACAATTAACTACATTGAGGGGATTCAATGTGCTATGGTTGCTACATATCCAGCAGTGTGGAGTAGTGGTTAGGGCTCTGGACTCTTGACCGGAGGGTCGTGGGTTCAATCCCTGGTGGAGGACACTGCTGCTGTACCCTTGAGCAAGATACTTTACCTAGATTGCTCCAGTAAAAACCCAACCGTATAAATGGGTAATTGTATGTAAAAATAATGTGATATCTTGTAACAATTGTAAGTCGCCCTGGATAAGGGCGTCTGCTAAGAAATAAATAATAATAATAATATCCTGCTCTCAGTTGAATACCACTCAAATGATCTATAGTCAGTCCCCCTGTGCCCTCATGTGCATCTTCAGGGCCACTGTTAGTATCTGAAACTTCTCCATCTTCTGGTAATTCCAAGTAAATATTGGCTGAGGAGAATAAATAATCTTCCTCCAGAGCAAACAACGTGTTCAATCAGTAAAAATAACCCACAGTATTCAAGTGTTGAATAGTAGAATTAAATCAATTGAAAGAACAATGGGTGACATACATGTTTTAATGTCTTCTAAAAGCTAAGGAACATGCAGGTGATATCCTTTAGTCAATTTGAGTACTACTTACTAACCGCTTTATTTACTATTGCCATTGATATGCATTACGCAGTGAGTGATAAAACCATGCTTGGAGCTAGTGGTGCATAGCGTCCCATATATGGGACAGTAATAAACAGCAACTATAGCTATGGTAAAAATAAATTAATTATTCACACATTCTAATGATCCCAAAGTACATTTCTATCACAAAAACATTGTTCTAAAAAAGATTTTGCAGCTATTTTACTTACTTTTAGTAAAGCATATTAAAAAACATTGCAAACCAGGGTAAACTGTGGTAAATGCACAGTATGAGCATGGAACAACTTTACCGTGCAAAATTACAGGGGACCTGAGGATTTGTTGCTCACGGTTCAGGGTGTGTGCAGCTGTGTGTTGTCCTTGTGCTCAAGGCAGTTCTGTCATTGTAAAGTTCACAAAGCGGAAGGAAATTAAATAAAATAATGACAATAAACGTAATGTAATAATAATAATGATTGTGAGCTCAGCACAGATGTCAGAAAAAAGATAAGGTCACAGTCCTAATCATCTCTCTCTCCTCTCTTTCGTACCCCTTCTCCCCATCACTCCTCCACTCTCCCCCCTCCTCTCTAAGAGAGTACCCTGAGGCCCAGTGAAACAGTGTCGGACTCCAGCTCCCCCCCCACAGTGGTTCAGACTGCCGTTCCCACTCAGGTGGTGCAGCAGGTCCAGGCCTCCCAGCAGGTAAGGAAACGGATGCCTTGTTGTCTTGTAAAACCCAGGACTGTGTGAGTTTGTAACCCTGCTCAAACCCCTGGCTCCTGATCCTTTCAATAACAAACTTCATTGAGGGGAGTTCTGAAACCCAGGACTGGGTGCAGAAGGTCTAGCGTGAGTTTGTAACCCTCTGGGTCTCTACAAACAGATTGAACTCCTTGCTAGTGAATTAAAGAAACCACTCTGTTTCAAATACTGCTCAGACAATGCAGTCTCTCTTTTTTTTAACTGTAAGCCTGCCCCCAGGAAGGCAGGAAGTCAGCAGTGGTTACCAAGGCCAGGTTTAATCAGGGAGGGAGAGACGCACAGAGGCACTGCTTTCATTTGAGACAGCGCCCTGTAAGTAGGTCAGGTAACCGTGCAAGGTCACAGTTCTGGCTAATAATATACTGAGTGAGGGAAGGACCGTGTACATTAGCAGCCCAGAAGAGCTGGATCAAAGTGATAGGTCACATGTGCATGCAAAATGTATTTAGACTAGCCCTAGTTTTTCAGATTTCTTTGTGCAGGTCACTTTGTGTGCACTTTTATAATCTTTATAATCTTAGATCTACACACCAGGAGTTCAAAACTTCAAAAGGATTTTGAGTAGATTTTTGTACAGTGGCTCATTCAGGAAATGGGAAAAAATATAAATAAAAATGTGTTATGTTTAAATGTGAAATTAATGTTCATTTTGACCTGGTATTTTATATTGTACTTAGTCACAAAACGTGTTGTTTAAAAATTATTATGAGAGTCAATGCAAAGCCCAGTCTGAATAATGTTTGAGTTAATACTTTCATTAACAAAGGTAGTTTTAGCAGTAGTTTTTTGCATTACTATAGTTGATTTGTGTGTGTGTGTGTGTTGGACATGTTATTAACACAACATAATGAATTGAAAGTGTGTACCTCCTCTCTCCTCTCCTAGCGATTGCTGGTTCAGGGGGGGATCTCTGTGAAGGGCCAGGCTGTCCCCTCTCCTCTCCAGCAGGTCTCTTTACCGCAGCAGCAGCAGCAGCAGGTAAGGCTGGGGCAGCAGACTGGGGCTGAACGCTGTTACCTCACTGTATTAACCAAACAGACAAAGGAGTTTGTATATAGATACAGAAAATTGTGTGCAAAGTAGAAGCGTATGTAAGATGTATTCAGGACGTTTCGAGCATAAAAGTCCTTCATGAGCTAAAATAAATATTTCCTATTTGTCTATGCTTCACATTATTATGTATGCAAGTCTTGGCAAGGCTCTACCGGGTTACTTCTCATAACCCCGTAGAGTTCGCATAAACATTTTTGAGTATATGAAAATAAAGGATACCCTTTTTAAAGGAAACTGATAATAAATATACAGTTTAGTTTGAAATGCAGTAAGGTGAGCGTGACAGGGTGGTCGAGTGGTGGTCCCCAGACCAGGAAGTTGACAGACACAAATACAGCGGGTGAAGCGCTGAGCACGTATTTATTAAATTATTTAAACAGAAAAAAAACACTTTTACAAAATACAGCTCACAGAGCCCAAAATAAAAGTTTAAACAGAACAAATCCCTAACACAAACCCCTCCACAAACAAGTATCGTGCTAGTCCTTCCAGCACGAGTAGCAATTGTTATTTTCTTTCTTTCTCTATCTCCTTTGCTCTCTCTCTCCTTCTCCCTTCAACCCACCATGGTCAGCAAACGCTGCAGGTTTTTGTACGCGTGACCATCTCCATCATTTAATCCATTTGGAGATGGCCACATTCTGCACAGGATTTTTAATATGCGTGGTCGACAGCCAATTTGTCAATAAATCATTACCTGCCGACTACGCATTCTCACGGGATGTAGTCTGGCAGAGAAAAGCTCCAAACATCACCCTTGCCAAACCACATCAAACTATAACAAAAACATTGCGTTTCTAAATAAACACAAAAAAATACATTTCTTTTTAAATTATACAAATACAACAACAATAACAATAAACCATTATTTTTTTAAATCATAATCATAACAGCACCAGCAGGGCGCTGCCCTGCCACATATCCACACGCAGGCGCTGCCCTGCCACGTATCCACACGCAGGCTCTGCCCTGCCACGTATCCACACGCAGGCTCTGCCCTGCCACGTATCCACACGCAGGCTCTGCCCTGCCACGTATCCACACGCAGGCTCTGCCCTGCCACGTATCCACACGCAGGCTCTGCCCTGCCACGTATCCACACGCAGGCTCTGCCCTGCCACGTATCCACACGCAGGCTCTGCCCTGCCACGTATCCACACGCAGGCTCTGCCCTGCCACATATCCACACGCAGGCTCTGCCCTGCCACGTATCCACACGCAGGCTCTGCCCTGCCACGTATCCGCACGCAGGCTCTGCCCTGCCACATATCCGCACGCAGGCTCTGCCCTGCCACGTATCCTCCCACCCCCCCCTTGTGTGCAGCACACATGGCCCCAATGGCCACCTCCCCCCTCCCTTAAAACACAACCACCCTCCCTCAAGTTCCCTATATATATTTGAAAAAGGAAAACTGCTGTGTACCAAAAGTGCAAAATCAGAAAAAAAATGGTAATGTAGGTGCACAATTTTAATTTGATAAAAAATCTATTCTATCAGGACGTTTTGGACAACAAGTCCTTCTCCAGCTGGATGGAAAAATAATTTATTATTTATTTATTTCTTAGCAGACACCCTTATCCAGGGCGACTTACAATTGTTACAAGATATCACGTTATTTTTACATACAATTACATTATTTTTTACACATTACTTTTACATATAATTACCCATTTATACAGTTGTGTTTTTTTTTTTACTGGAGAAATCTAGGTAAAAGTACCTTGCTCAAAGGTACAGCAGCAGTGTCACCCACCAGGGATTGAACCCACAACCCTCCGGTCAAGAGTTCAGAGTCCTAACCACTACTCCACACTGCTGCCCATTACAACATATGGAATGAACAGAATAAGAGAAAAGCAATATTCAAGCGTATGTTAATAAACTATAATAATAAACTAACTGACAAACTAAATTAACAAAGCACCCCTACATACAGTAAAAATGCAGCAGCAGCTGTAGATTATTCTCACAATGACAAGTCATTTTTGAAAAGATTGAATGAACCATTTGAATTTGAGGTTACAAAACGGTACTGTATCAGTTTTGAATCGGTTAGCAACAAATTGCTGTCGGTGCCAAAAATGTGTCTTTTTAGTAAAGTTCCTGTTCCTCCTTAGGTAAATAAAAGTAGCTTTCGTGTTCTGAATTTTAAAACGCAGGGACAGTAGAAGCCTTTTGTCGACTGTCATGCAATTTGATTGCCTCTTGTAATGCTGAAATTTACATATCCTGATTTACCCATTTTTATATATATAGTCAACCTCGACTAGTGGATAATTCGACACCACGCTTTACGAGTAACTTGACACTTATTACCGGTTCCGAAGAGATAAAACTATTAAAGATTAGTGGATAACTCAACACTGTCATTTCACATAACTGACCTCTGGCTGGAAACGGATCGTTCATTCATTCCTACCAAGTGCAGATGGTTACAGTGTCAGTTCATAATGAGTAAGAAGCGAAAAATTAGTTCTGGTTCAATTGGCTTTAAAGCTCAGTTTGTTCAGGATAACAAGCTTGTCAGCAGAACTTTCAAACCATGTCTTTTTGCATGCGAAACAATCGACAATGTTTGATTTCTGTGTGAAACTGTAAGTTGTTTATTATTGTTTTTGTTCACTGAGTTAATTCTATATAATGTATATTTGTTAACTTTTGCTATTTAAGCCGTCAAATTACAAGCTAATACCTAAAAGTATAGTCAACAGTTTGTGGTTGGATTGTTTTTGTAAAAATAACGCTGTAGTTATTTTATTAATTCTTATTTCAATTGAACTGTACAAGTTGTACCGAGTTTGTACAGTACTGTATACTGTAATTGATTTATTCACTGAATCAATCGTTCCACCATTTTCATAAGGACATTTAACTAAAAATAAACTTGTAAATGCTGTAATACTGTAAACGTGTGAGTTCTGTTACTCATATGCATGTTAATGCCATGGCTCATGTGCACCCGTGTTTAACTCGACACCTTGGATAAATCAAGTACTAAATGGCATCCCTGTGGGAACATCCAGTTGTGCTTTAAACCAAGTTTTGTAGCGGAGGGTTTCAGATGATTGGCCAATATCTTTTGGTATGCTATGGAATCCATTTTACCATGTATTGGAACTAAATTTCCTTTGCCATTAGAGGAAAAACAGCCCCATAGAAGGATATTATGCTTGACAGTAGGTACGGTGTTCTTTTTTGTACACCTCACCTGACTTTTTCCAAATGTAACTACTATCAGCGTGACCAAATAGCTCGATTTTTGTTTCATCACTCCACAAAACCTTTGACCAGAACTCATATCCATCATTCAAATGCCGTTTTGCAAAATGAAAGCGATTGTCCTTGTGATGTTTTCCTAATAGTGGCTTTTTCCTTGGCCTGCGACCATTGAGACCTTTACTATGCAATACTCGACCTGTGGTTGAAATGGAAACCCCAGTCCCACTTGCAGCCAATTCACTTTGAATATCTTTGGCAGTCAATCTCGGATTGTTATTAACCTTCCTCACAGTTCTTCGACTTGTTCTTAGTAAAATAACCTTCTTTCTTCCAGACCAATGGAGCGTTGTGACAGTACCATGAGTCTTGTACTGCTTGATAATAGAAACAATAGTTGAAATACTCAAATTCTTGGAAATCTTCTTGTATCCTTCTCCAGATTTCTGCCTAAGGTCTTCAGATAGCTCTTTACTTTTTCCCATATTGACTTATTGGTAATGACAGCAATCATCCTGTGCCTAACCCTTTTATACTCTCTAAGAATGTTCACCTACAATACAGAATTTTCTAGACTTTCTAGAATTAGGTTCTGCATTATCATATTGACATTTCTAGCACCTTGTAGACACTACTATCATAGCATTAAATGGGCAGCAGTGTGGAGTTGTGGTTAGGGCTCTGGACTCTTGACCGGAGGGTTGTGGGTTCAATCCCCAGTGGAGGACACTGCTGTTGTACCCTTGAGCAAGGTACTTTACCTAGATTGCTCCAGTAAAAACCCAACTGTATAAATGGGTGATTGTATGTAAAAATAATGTGATATCTGTATAATGTGAAATAATGTGATATCTTGTAACAATTGTAAGTCGCCCTGGATAAGAGCGTCTGCTAAGAAATTAATAATAATAATAATAATAATATGAATACTTCTGAATTAGCATTTTTGGAGTTTTGAAAAAACATTGCTGAAATAAATAATTGTAGACAATTATTTCTTGTAACTTTTTTTCCTCATCCACAAAAGATTTTTCCTAAAATTCTTTGTTTTTGAGATATTTCTAGAAATTATAAAATTTCCATTGGGGTATGTAAACTTTTGACTAAAATTGTGTGTGTGTGTATATATATATATAATATATATATATATATATATATATATATATATATATATATATATATATATATATACACAGTATATATATATATATATATATACACACATACATATATATATATATATATATATATATATATATATATATATATATATATATATATACACACACACATACATGTATATATGTATATTAGTGCTGGGACAAATATCCTAATATTCAAACAAATATTTTTTGACATTGATTCGGATACAAAAATCAGATGTTCGTATTCGCTACAAATGACAAAAATACCTTGCACTTATTTACCGTCTCACCAGAATTTGTGCAACAGTATCAAAAAATGGCAAATGAAAAAGAACAGGTCTTGAGCCTCTATTAAAAGTTTTAGACAGCAAAAAGTAAAGAAACCAGACTATGTGTGCACACACGTAGTTATCTCTATGGAAAGCCATCTGGGACAAAAACGCGTTGTGCTGCTTTAGAGCGAGCCAGAAAAAAAGCAAACATGTCATTCTGAAATGCCTCACTTAAACAATACCCAACTTCCTGAAAATGTTGTGTAGTGATTTTTATATCGACTGTATATATATATATATATATATATATATATATATATATATATATATATATATATAATAATATATAATATATATTATTTTGCAACTTTCTGTTATGTGGAATGTAATAAACGAGAACCAAAACGTTGATTTTTCCACCCCTTCACTTTACAACACTATTTCCACGTTTGTTTTATTTGAAGTGTTAAAGTTAAATTTCAGTTTTCATTTGCTTGTTTAACTACAAAGTCACAAGTAAACCTTATGTTATTACTTCATGAAAACGTGCTGGTGGCCACTGTTTACTGTGAAGGAACGGAAATGGCAAGGAATGAAAAAAAGAAAGAAATAAAATGCGTTGTCAACTTTTTGTACTATTTATTTGGGGAATAAACAAAACAACGTTTAACTTGAACTGCTATTTGGCATCCTTTGTTTTGTAGTTAATTCACTGGGGTAAAGTAAGTCCTACAGAACTTATTCTTTACTCCTGGGATATTTTTCTATTTTAACATGTTACATATTGTAAGGTCTTGCTGTAAAATAAAGGCACACACAGGAGCCACGCCATGCCCCCTGCAACTACTGTTGTGCTGTCTCTGCCTGCGTTCAGAGCAATATATTGGCTTTTATTACTTTTTTAAAAACAAATATTTAAATTATGAGCGAATATCCGAACATGAAAATCCCATCTTCGTCCCAGCACTAAATGAATATATATATATATATATATATATATATATATATATATATATATATATATATATATATATATATATATATATATAATATATATATTTATCAATTACTAAAAGTATGTGTCAGTGTAAAATTTAATTGAAATGAAAACACATACATTTTGGAAGGCTGGATGATGCAAGGGGCTAATTTACTAGCATCTCCTCTTATCTCTGCCCTCGCAGGGTCCACACCTGTTTCACTATAGATCTGAAGTTCTTTGTCAGACCTGCAGGGTTATTGCACTTGGTGCTGGCAAGGGTGTTGCTGTATGTCTGCTGTGGTAGTGTAGGGACAGTCTGACTGACCCTCACTCTTTGTGTGTGTGTGTGTGTGTGTCTGTGTGTCCATCTCCACAGCAGCGTCTGATTGTCCAGACCTCGTCTCCCACTGGGAAGGGTGGACAGGTGTCCACGCTGTCTATCCATGGAGTCCAGCAGCAGCAGCAGGTCCACTCTCCTCCTGAGGTAAAGTGACACCCCTGGTAAACAAACACACAGATACACAAACGCATATTAACATTGAGACGCTCACTGTAAAGGCTGTGACACACCAGATGCGATATGACAAGAGAAAATGTGCAGAGATGGGACAAAATGAATAGAACCTATACTTTTGATAAGTATCTTTCACACTACAGGCTACGCGGGGGGCGACACTGGAGCGATATGAAATAAATAGGATTGAATCAACCACGGAATTGAAAGGGTCTCCTGAGTGGCGCATCCGGTAAAGGCACTCCGTCCGGAGTGCAGGATGCACCCTATAGCTAGGAGATTTCCGGTTCGAATCCAAGCTATGCCACTGCTGACTGTGCACAGGTGTTCCCAGGGGGCGGCGCACAATTGGCCAAGCGTTGCCCGGGCAGGCTGGCCTGTACGCAATTCAGAACTGCGAGGCCCTCCGACACACTTAAGTTCTGATATGGCTGCACGGTGGGCTTGAGAAAAAAAGCGGACGGCTGACGGCACTCGTTTCAGAGGATGCGAGTGCTCGTCTTCGTCTCTCCCGAGTTAGTTCGGGGGTTGCAGCAGTGAGCCAGGTTGAATAACTAATTGGGAGAAAAATTGGGATAAAATTGGAAAATGAATAAAAAATAATTGTTAAAAAAAAATAGGGAATTGAGCAATTACAGAACAGCTTCAATGCATGGTGTCCACCAGAGTGAAGGAGTATCCAAAACGACAGAGGAAAAAATAATACCCAGAGTTTTATGACAAAGATCATCTCAATTATAAAGATACAGAGATGAAAGATAATATATGGGTCCATTTCGAAAGAACTGGATGAGCCTGGTATGTATGATTTATTGCCATATATGTTCAAATAACATCAGAGTTGGCACTCATAATTTCCATATCATGTTGTTGAATATGTACCAGTCTTGATCATAGTTTTGTCAATAGCAGCTTTTATTAGTTTTATAGATCTGTCAGTTTTCAAATCTGTCGCATCGCAATAATAATAATCTCTGTCGCTTCAGATGTGTGTGGTCATGTCACTGTGAAAGTATCTTGTCGCAAGATGAAAAATCGCATCGCGTCTGGTGTGTGGCGGCTTTAACTGACACTGCAGGGATGGAAATAAGACTCCCATTGCATAGCAGTTTGATCCATTCCTAAGATGCTTTAATAGGAATGAATAAGATGCTTGTTACCTATACACTGTGGCCAATCAAGCAAATAATAAAAGCTGGAGTTTTATTTCCATCCCTGCACTGATAAACACACACACCACACACACACTGACACTGACAGCGATACACATACATACACACACATATACTCAGCAGGTCAGCCTAAATGTGACGTAATCAAATTGTTGAATAGTGAAACAATAAAGGGGTTGTCTGTACTGTCAATGATTCAACACACATTTTAAAAGCATTCTCTCTCACAGTCTGTCGGTCTGTCTGTCCCTGCTGTCTCCTCTCTCCATGTGTTCTCCTGTCCTTTGCAGAGGTCAGTGGTCCAGTCCACAGCGCCGACCCCTAAGCCTGCTCAGGTGCAGCAGCTCACTGTCCCGGGACTGCAGCAGGCCCATGTGTCACAGGAGGTACGCCTCTGTGTGCACTCTTTCACCCTCTCTGTACACTCTCTGAGTCACTCTCTCACTGCACTCTTCCCGAGCACTCTCTCACTCCACTCTTTCTGAGCACTATCGCACTCTCTCACTGCACACTTTCTGAGCGCTCTCACTCACTCTGAGCGCTCTCACTCACTCTGAGCGCTCTCACTCGCACTGTGCACTCTCACTCGCACTGTGCACTCTCACTCGCTCTGTGCACTCTTTCTCTGTGTGCATTCTCTGTGAGCACTCTCTCTCTGTACTCTCTGTGAGCACTCTCATTCTCTGCTCTATTTGTACATTCTTTCTTCACTCTCTGACACACTTCTGAAACACAAGAGTCCACCATGTCTCTGTACCAGAGTCCCTCTCTTTTAAACCTCGCTTCTCAAACTTCTCAACAGGGCGAGTTATAATTCACGCAACATTGTGGGAGCATCAAGAAAACTGGAGGGTACGCAGAGGGACGATATGCAAGGGGAAAATGCCTGTGAGGCCACCAGAGGGCTGTTCAGTAATGACGACATTTAAGTAGAACTGGATGCAAAGCAACCATGTTGCGTGAATTATAAATGAATCTCTCTCACTAATATATATATATATATATATATATATGTCTGCGCAGACATAGTTAAGGTTTGAACGAAGGTTCTGTTTAAAGTTGATTTTACATCCAGCTCAAAAGGGGGGTAAATCCCCATCGATATGCATGAAAATTGGTGTGTGTGGTCGGATTGACAGGCTCAACAAACCGTGTGAACGGGGTAGCATTTGGTGAAATACTTTTTGAGTTACAGAGTGGCGATTAAAAACAGCGGTTTAAAAAATAATAATAATAATTGAAAAATGAAGACTTTTGTATACACCTGTATCTCAAAAAGTACTGCCAATTAAGGAACCACACTTGGCATACACATAGTCCTGGGAGTGTAGATGTGTATTATTATTATTATTTGTTTATTTAGCAGACGCCTTTACCCAAGGTGACTTAAGGAGACTAGGGTGTGTGAACTATGCATCAGCTGCAGAGTCACTTACAACTACGTCTCACCTGAAAGATGGAGCACAAGGAGGTTAAGTGACTTGCTCAGGGTCACACAATGAGTCAGTGGCTGAGGTGGGATTTGAACCGGGGACCTCCTGGTTACAAGCCCTTTCTTTTCTTTAACCACTGGACCACACAGCCTCCTTGTAACGGGGTATTTATATTTCCGGGGGGGGTCCTGGTTTTACTGAAATTGAACCATAAAGATAACAGTCTGATGTCACTTTTGTCTGACGTCAGTGCTTGGCAGCGTTGCTTTCGACCGTTCCATTTCACTGAATAGGGAGACAATGAATAGCCTATAGTTCAGCACACACGGGTCAGATCTGTGTTTCTGTCTGGATAAAACTAGTAATCAGTGATAATGATTAGTGTTTGTGCCTTCAGTACTGGGGAAACTAATAATAATTTGTTCATTTAGGAAATACGTGTGTCCTATTTTAAACTCCAGTTGTACTTTTTGTTTATTGAAGATCGTTGTTATTGGGTTTGTGATTATTTGTTTCTATCAAAGTTGTAATTTGCTTTGTTAAACTAATGATCTGACTGACAGCTTTACATGGCCCGGCTTGAACAAAACTCTTGTTCATCGAGGAATACATTGATTCACATTAAATAAATACATACTGCCTGCTGGATACGAAACAAGAAAGAAGTCTGTCAATACTTGTAAACACAATACTGTAAATGGTTATGATCTTGTATAGCGTAGGTTCTAAAAAAAAAAAAAGTGAGAAGATAATGTTTTGCCAAATAGAATAAAATACAAATGCATACTATTATATGTATGCATGTTATATATTCCATATTTAAGCACATACATTAAACACTTTCTGCTATTTGTTTACTGTATATCGCTGCCAAAGGAAGTTTGAGATTTTTAAAATTAACAGCGCACGCTGGTCCACGAAGTTGTTCTTCAACTGCTACAGAATGTTTATCTTGAAAGAGACCTTCTTCACAACGCGAAGTAATTTACTGACAGGTGGGTAAAAGCTATTATTAATCGTTTGTGTTGATTTAAGAAACCCCTGAAATAAAGATAGCAGTAGAACATCCACGAGTAAAATAAAAAAGTTATTTAACTTTTGTTAATGAAATGGGTGAATAACAATATATTTTTTAGAAAGTATAAGACTTGACTGATGACAATAATCAATCAGCCTGAATTAAGAAAATAAATTAATACTACTCGCAGCGAGTTGTCTAAAGCCAGTAAAAAAAAACATTACAATACAGCATATTATTAATACAGTGACAATACAACTGTAGTAATATTTGTATTGTAATTGTTTATGTGTACAACTTTAGAGGTATATTTTTTTAACTTCTTGATAACTATTTATTTGAATTGCCCTGAAATAAGGATGAATCAGACAGCAGTTGAACATCCACGAGTAAAATACAAAAGTTATTTAACTTTTGTTAATGAAGTGGGTCAATAACAATATATTTTTTTAGAAAGTATATGACATGACTAATGATGATAATCGGCCTGAATTGAGAACCTAAATAAATTTATACTACTCGCAGCGAGTAGTCTAAAGCCGGTTAAAAAAAAAAAAAAAAACCCACACATTACAATACAGTATATTATTAATACAGTGACAATACAACTGCAGTAATAGTCGTATTGTAATTGTTTATATGTACAACTCGTCAAGACAGTACAGTAAAGTACAACTATACAGAATTCTATTTATTACATTTCGAGTAAACTTTTGGGCAATTCAATTTAGAACTGCATGTAACCTGTTATTGTTATTTCATTTTTAATAAATACTCTTATATCACAGATTATTATATACATTTTCAGATATCCATATCACTATACAGAATTCTATTTATTACATTTCAGAAACCTTTTTCCCTTTGGTGGTTGATCCAAATATCTCCTATCTAATTCAGGTAAGAACTGATAAGACTTGAAAGATGCGCCTGACAGATAGAAGAGAGAAGAAGCGACTGCAAATCCAATATGGCATCAAGACCTTAAATTGCACACAGCGCATCTGTCTGCCTAAAAACCTGCAGGATTCTTGCATGATCTTTCTAGAGAGAGTGGACAGAGGAAGAATAACTGCTCCCTGGCAGTACTGTTCAAATAATGTCACCAGCTCTTCAGCCTCAGGTACAGCCCTTGCTTTCCGCACCTTTCCAGCCTCAGATAGAGCCATTGCTGTCCCCACCTCTCCAACCTCAGGTAAAGTCCTTGCTTTCGCCATAGCTGAAGCCACTCTGGCAGCCGTTGCTGTCCCGACCTCTCCAGCCTCAGGTACAGCCGTTGCTGCTTCCTCCTCTTCAGCCTCCAAGGCAGCCGTTGCTGTCCCCACCTCTCCAGCCTCAGGTACAGCCGTTGCTGTCGACCACATCTGCAGTCTCAGGTACAGATGTTACTGTCCCCACCTCTCCAGCCTCCAAGGCAGCCGTTGCTGTCCCCACTTCTCCAGCCTCAGGTACAGAGCTGTTGCTTTCCCCACCTCTCCAGCCTCAGGTACAGCTGTTGCTTTCCTCTCCTCTCCAGCCTCACGTACAGCCGTTGCTGCTTCCACCTCTTCAGCCTCCAAGGCAGCGGTTGCTGTCCCCACCTCTTCAGCCTCAGGTATAGCCGTTGCTTTCCCCACCTCTCCAGCCTCGGTACAGCCATTGCTGCTTCCACGTCCTCAGCCTCAGGTACAGTCCTTGCTGTCCCCACCTCTGTAGCCTCCAGGGCAGCCATTGCTGTCCCCACCTCTTCAGCCTCCAAGGCAGCCATTGCTGTCCCCACCTCTCCAGCCTCAGGTACAGTCTTTGCTACCCCCACCTCTCCAGCCTCAGGTACAGTCCTTGCAGTACCCACCTCTCCAGCCTCCAGGTACAGTCCTTGCTGTCCCCACTCCTCTAGCCTCAGGGGCAGGGATTAACAACATTTGATTTTGCCTCAATAAACCTGGCTTTTAAAAAAAAATCTTTACATACTTGTTGTTGGTTGTTTGATTTTCCAAGATGCCTTCTGCAAAATTATGGAAATTCAATGGCAAAAACGTTGTCAAAGTAACGTTAAGGTTCGTTTGCAAATGTCCAAAAGGTTAGGAAATTGCAAGTTAAGGTAGCCACGCAACCTTAACTCTGCACCCTTATGTGTATGTTTCCTGTCACACTTGACATCACATATGACATCATCAATGACATGGGCAATGACATCACTAAGCACCGAAGACTGGCCATACGGAAGTCATTGTGATTGGTATCATGTTCAGAAACTGCATTATCTTTGCTGTCGAAATGTGCTTTAACCAACAACAGATTTCCATGTTATTATTTATTTCTTAGCATGTACTCAGAAATGTGTAATTCATGTTGAGGTATGTAGTGATGAGTATTTGATGTTTGGAAAGGAGTACCTGAAAATGGATGGGACATGCAATATGTGAAACCTTACATGTAAGATAACACTCTCCATTAAATTTCACTCAGAAGGCGCCAGTGAAATAGAAAAGCAATCTTCTGTAGTACTGTATGGTATACTGCTGCTCCATGTATACTGTGGTACACAAAGCGGTGTTTTATGTTTCTTGGAAGCATAAAATCCACGCATTACAATCCACTTCTGCTTTATGTACTTCATTGAACTGCAGAAATCTGCAATTGTACCTAAAAATGTCAATGTCATAATTGGCTTCCAGCCATAAGATTATGTTAGCAAGAATTCTTACTGAACTGTAAAGTTTGAAAGAAGAATGGGTAACAGTGCAAAAATAAAATGAATAATAATAGTGTAGAAAATGCAGTGACTGGAGTTTGGAGAAATATGGCTTGTGGAAGGTCCCAACTAATTAATTAGCTCTACTGTATTCTGAGTTAATAGATTTTATTTAGAACACTGGTGAAATAATGAGCTTGACAGCAAAGATTGTGGGAATGCAGTTACTGAACATCTTACCAATCACAATGACTTCCGTATGGCCAGTCTTAGGGGAGAATTTGTCATGTGCTTAGTGATGTCATTGCCCATGTCATTGATGATGTCAAGTGTGACAGGAAACATACACATAAGGGTGCAGAGTTAAGGTTGCGTGTCTACCTTAACTTGCAATTTCCTAACCTTTTGGACATTTGCAAACAAACCTTAACGTTACTTTAACGAAGTTTTTGCCATTATATATACACTACCGTTCAAAAGTTTGGGGTCACTTAGAAATGTCCTTGTTTTCGAAAGAAAAGCAAATTTTTTGTCCATTAAAATAACATCAAATTGATCAGAAATACAGTGTAGACATTGTTTTGTTTTTTTTTTTTTAAATTTAGTCGTCGCCAATTATTTTTACCCCGGTTTTCACCCCAATTTAGCATGCCCAATTATTATCTGTATCCCCGGCTCACCGCTCGCAACCCCCCCGCCGACTCAGGAAACGGAGGCTGAAACACGCGTCCTCCGAAACGTGCTCCTTCCAAGCCGTCATTTTTCGCACTGCAGATCCACAGCAATGCTACCAGACCTATAGTGCCGGAGGACAACACAGATCTGGCCGGCTCCGCTGCAGAGCCACAGGCGCCCTATCGGCCACAGGGGTCGCTGATGCGCGGTGAGCTGTGGATTCCCCTGCCGACCTAAGCCCTCCCTACCCGGGCAGCGCTCAGCCAATTGTGCGCCGCCCCCTAGGAACTCTCGGTCACGGTCAGCTGTGACATAGCCTGGATTCGAACCAGCGATCTCCAGGCTATAGGGCACATCCTGCGAGGAGCGCCTTTACTGGATGCGCCACTCGGGAGCCCCAGTGTAGACATTGTTAATGTTGTAAATGACTACTGTAGCTGGAAACGGCTGATTTGTAATGGAATATCTACATAGGCGTACAGAGGCCCATTATCAGCAACCATCAGTCCTGTGTTGCAATGACACGTTGTGTTTGCTAATCCAAGTTTATCATTTTAAAAGGCTAATTGATCATTAGAAAACCCTTTTGCAATTATGTTAGCACAGCTGAAAACTGTTGTGCTGATTAAAGAAGCAATAAACTGGCCTTTACACTAGTTGAGTATCTGAAGCATCAGCAATTGTGGGTTCGATTACAGGCTCAAAATGGCCAGAAACAAAAAACTTTCTTCTGAAACTCGTCAGTCTATTCTTGTTCTGAGAAATGAAGGCTATTCCATGCAAGAAATTGCCAAGAAACTGAAGATCTAGGACAACGCTGTGTACTACTCCCTTCACAGAACAGCGCAAACTGGCTGTAACCAGAATAGAAAAAGGAGTGGGAGACCCCGGTGCACAACTGAGCAAGAGGACAAATACATTAGAGTGTCTAGTTTGAGAAACAGACGCCTCACAGGTCCTCAACTGGCAGCTTAATTAAATAGTACCCGCAAAACAACAATCTCAGCGTCAACAGTGAAGAGGCGACTCCGGGATGCTGGCCTTCTAGGCAGAGTTGCAAAGAAAAAGCCATATCTCAGACTGGCCAATAAAAAGAAAAGATTAAGATGGGCAAAAGAACACAGACACTGGACAGAGGAAGATTGGAAAAAAGTGTTATGGACAGACGAATCTAAGTTTGAGGTGTTCGGATCACAAAGAAGAACATTCGTGAGACGCAGACCAAATGAAAAGATGCTGGAGTAGTGCTTGACGCCATCTGTCAAGCATGGTGGAGGCAATGTGATGGTCTGGGGGTGCTTTGGTGGTGGTAAAGTGGGAGATTTGTACAGGGTAAAAGGGATCTTGAAGAAGGAAGGCTATCACTCCATTTTGCAACGCCATGCCATACCCTGTGGATGGTGCTTGATTGGAGCCAATTTCCTCCTACAACAGGACAATGACCCAAAGCACAGCTCCAAACTATGCAAGAACTATTTAGGGAAGAAGCAGTCAGCTGGTATTCTGTCTATAATGGAGTGGCCAGCACAGTCACCGGATCTCAACCCTATTGAGCTGTTGTGGGAGCAGCTTGACCGTATGGTACGTAAGAAGTGCCCATCAAGCCAATCCAACTTGTGGGAGGTGCTTCAGGAAGCATGGGGTGAAATCTTTTCAGTTTACCTCAACAAATTGACAACTAGAATGCCAAAGGTCTGCAAGGCTGTAATTGCTGCAAATGGAGGATTCTTTGACAAAAGCAAAGTTTGAAGGACACAATTATTATTTCAATTAAAAATCATCATTTCTAACCTTGTCAATGACTATATTCCCTATTCATTTTGCTATATTTCCTATTCAAACTCATTTCATGTATGTTTTCATGGAAAACAAGGAAATTTCTAACTGACCCCAAACTTTTGAACGGTAGTGTGTATATATATATATATATATATAGTATGTATGTGTGTATAAATATATATATTATATATATATATATATATATATATATATATATATATATATATATATATATATATATATATATAATGTGTGTGTGTGTATATATATATATATATATATATATATATATATATATATATATATATATATATATATATATATATACATACACTGTACTCCCTCGCTATAATGCTGGTCTGGGGGGGGGGGGTGGGGGGCCGCGACGACACACAATATAAGCGTTATAACCCAAGAGCGTTTTAAACAGGGGAGGGGGTTGGGGGCGCCGTGGGACACAACACACATCTGACTAAAATACTAAATAAAATAACTACCTCTCTATAATGCACATATAGTGAAGTAAAAATTTAACTTCCTGTGAATTAACCATGCATAAAGCACCATGGAATCAACGCTATCTTTTTTACAAAAAAAAAAAAAAAAAGGTAACATTCCCAATTGTGGAGTTCGGTTCAAAGCGACAGGCAAGCAAACCAAGGGCGAGAAGGAGAGCAGGTCGGGCGAGGGGAGAAGTTACACTGAAAAGTTGTTTACAGTTTGAACAACACCGGCACTGTATTTACTGTAGAAATATTGCATGAGTATAGGGAATTGAGGGACATGCTGTAGGAGCGTTATACCCGAGGCGCGTTATAATTGAGAGATTTATAGCGAGGGAGCACTGTATGTGTGTATATATATGTATGGGTGAAATCGACCTTTATGCTTTAAGAAAAAAAAACACACACACACTTTTTATGCCATTGAGAAACGTCCCATTTAGCAAAGCCCCTTTATCATATTCAACATGCAACAAAACTATGGTTACCAACATTCTAATTGAAATAACTTTTGGTCACAGCGGAGCTATACCTTGTAAAGAGAAAGATTCTACACAAATTAAAAAAATGTCTCAAATAAACCGTAGAAAACGCAAAATATAAAAGTGTATTACACACTTTTATAGCTGGAGTCACTGGAAGGTAAGGCAGACGGGCCCGCTTCGTCCTGCCGCGGAGACATCTGTCAGGGGATTGTGCACATTACTCATTAAGTGTTTTCCTGTTGCACCCCATTTTCAAATCAAACTAGAAACTCTCACCGTATACCTAGCAAAAGCCTACCTACACCTTAACCCGCTAATTTCAAAAGTAGGTGCTTTGAATGACAGGCGTTTGAGCTGGCAAATGAAAGTGCACAGTCAGTACAGGTCTTGATGATTGACAGTCATTTAAACAAATGAGAACATTGTGGCGCTGCTTCACTCAATGAGATCTGTCAGAACTGGGTGAAATGACTGACCGTGAAACAGTACTACAGTAACAGATCACTGAGATGATTGACAGCGACCCCTAGCTATTCAGAGTGGAATGGAGACGGGACAGACAGTAAGTATAAAAACTAAACAAACTATACATGATTTCTAAATTGTTATTTTTGGTACGAAAATAAAAAAATAGCGAGTTTGTTTTTACCGACGTTTAGCCTATATACATTTATTTCAGTCAAACTCATTTTTTGGGAATTCAACGTTTAGAGCTTTACCAATTAATATCTAAAAGTAGCAAGTATATATATATATATATATATATATATATATATATATATATATATATATATATATATATATATATAATATATATATATATAATATATATGGATAGAGACACAAAGCTCAATGACTAACTTTAAAAGTTACAGATAAACTATGGGTGGTCTATGGGTGGATCATCTTTTACCATTTCTACATGCAATAAAAAAAAATACACTGAAAAGCAAAAGAAATCAGTTGTATAAATGTTAAGGGTGGGCGTTATTAAGACTACCATTGTAGATCATTACAATAGACTGTTGTGTTATTTTAAACCCCAGGCAGGAAGTGCAGGCAGGGAGAGCAGCGCAAAGTCAGGGAGGGTTACAGCAGCAGAGGAGCAGCGGATAGACTGCCCAGTGCAGTGGAGATCAGAGAGGGGAGGGCTGGAGACGGACTACCTGACCCTGCGCCACCCCCACCTGGAGCTGCTAAGGGTCCTGCCCCCATTCCTCTCCTCCACAACCCCCCCTCACCACGGCTCTGCCTCTTCCAGCCCCAGGATCAAAGTGCAGAGTGTACCCCAAGTGCTGGTGTTTGAGACTGGGGCCACTGCGTTCAAAGTAGGTGAAGAGAGAGGAGGAGGGGAGATTAGTTGTTAGGAGTTGTCGCCTTATTAAGTTTCACACAGTAAAAGCATAGCAAAGTGTTTATAAATCAAGTGTTAACGTATTTAACACTTGATTTATAAAACTACTGTTATTTTATTGGCCAGTAATAGATGTGATTAACTGTCACAGATTGTTACCGAGAGATTGTACCTAACCAATTCTCAGAGGTATGCAAGTGAGCTGTGTCACCTACTTAAGACGTCAATTGCATACACCGTCTGTTTACACCGTCACGTTATAGATACGGGGCATGCCTGGAGACAGATTGTCCGAAATAAAGACAATAATGCATTTAAAAAAATATATATATATAATATATATATATATATATATATATATATATATATATATATATATATATATATATATATATAAAAAAAAAAATTCCATTTATCTACACATCCTACCCCACAACTTGCAAATGAAAAAAATATTCTAGAAATTTGTAGAAAATGAATTAAAAATAAAAAACTGAAATAGCGTGGTTGGATAAGTGTGTCCACCCCCCTTGTAATAGCAATCCTAAATTAGCTCAGGTGTAACCAATTGCCTTCAAAATCACAAGTGGCCTCCACCTGTGTTAAATTGTAGTGATTCACATGATTTCAGGATAAATTCAGCAGTTCCTGTAGGTTCCTTCTGCTAGGTAGTGCATTTCATGAGCACCAAGGCGCTTTCAAAAGAACTCCGGTACAAAGTTGTTGAAAGGCACAGATCAGGGGAAGGGTATAAAAAATATCAAAGGCCTTGAATATCCCTTGGAGCACGGTCAAGACGATTATTAAGAAGTGGAAGGTGTATGGCACCACCAAGACCCTGCCTAGATCAGGCCATCCCTCCAAACTGGATGACTGAGCAAGAAGGAGACTGATCATAGAGACTACCAAGAGGCCAATGGCGACTTTGCAAGAGCTACTGGCTTTTATGGCCAAGACTGGTCAAAGTGTGCATGTGACAACAATATCCCAAGCACTCCACAAATCTGGTCTGTATGGTAGGGTGGCAAGAAGGAAACCATTACTCAAGAAAGCCCACCTTGAATCCTGTTTTGAAGTATGCAAAAAAACACTTGGGAGATTCTGTAGCCATGTGGCAAAAAGTTTTGTGGTCTGACGAAACTAAAATTGAACTTTTTGGCCTAAATGCAAAGAGTTATGTTTGGCGCAAACGCAACACAGCGCATCACCCAACGAACACCATCCCTACTGTGAAGCATGGTGGTGGCAGCATCATGTTATGGGGATGTTTCTCATCGGCAGGGACTGGGGCACTTGTCAGGATAGAAGAGAAAATGAATGGAGCAAAGTACAGAGAAGTCCTTGAGGAAAACCTGCTGCCCTCTGCAAGAAAGCTGAAACTGGGACCAAAGTTCACCTTTCAGCATGACAACGACCCAAAGCACACAGCCATAGCTACACTGGAGTGGCAAAGGAACAAAAAGGTAAGTGTCCTTGAGTGGCTGAGTCAGAGCCCCGACCTAAATCCAATCGAAAATTTGTGGCATGACTTGAAGATTGCTGTCCATAAACGCTCCCCAAGGAACTTGACAGAGCTTGAACAGTTTTGTAAAGAAGAATGGTCAAATATTGCCAAATCTAGGTGTGCAAAGTTAGACCTATCCCAACAGACTCACAGTTGTAATTACTGCCAAAGGTGCTTCCACCAAGTATTAACTCAGGGGGGTGGAGACTTATCCAATTATGATCTTTTCAGTTTTGTGTATTTTTTTTTTTATTTTTTTATTTTTTTTTAAATTTAGTTGTTGCCAATAATTTTTTAATTATTTTTTCCCAATTTGGAATGGCCAATTATTTTTTAGGCTCAGCTCAACGCTACCACCCCTGCACTGACTCGGGAGGGCGAAGACGAACACACGCTGTCCTCTGAAGCGTGTGCCGTCAGCTGACCGCGTTTTTTCACACTGCGGACTCACCGTGCAGCCACCCAAGAGCTACAGCGTCGGAGTACAACGTAGCTCTCGGGCAGTTTACAGGCAAGCCCGCAGGTGCCCGGCCAGACTACAGGGGTCGCTGGTGCGCAGTGAGCCGAGGACACCCTGGCTGACCTAACCCTCCCTCCCCCCGGGCGACGCTCAGCCAATTGTGCGCCACCCCCTGGGTGCTTCCGTCCACAGTCGGCTGTAGAATAGGCTGGACTCGAACCGGCGACGTCCAGGCTATACCGCGCATACTGCACTCCACGCGGAGCGCCTTTACCGGATGCGCCACTCGGGAGCCCTTAGTTTTGTATTTTTAATATATAATATTTCTCAATAAAAACATTTTTCCCCTTACCAGTGTGGAGTATGGTGTGTAGATAAGTGGCAAAAAATCATCATTTAAATGCATGAAACTCTGAGGCATTGACACAACAAAATGTGAAAAAAGTTCAAGGGGGTGTAGACTTTCTATAGGCACTGTATATAGCGCTTTTTATACAAAAGTATTGCAAAGCACTGTACAGTACATAACTGAAAAAAAAGAACAAACCACAATACATTTGTATAGCATGTCACACATACAACTGCCACAATCAGACCATTTAAATAACATATTTAAATAAAAGTATACCAAATACAAAAGCACCAAAGTTAAAGTTACATTAAAATCCACCAAGATAAGAGCCATTTTATAAAAGTGTGTTTTCAGTCTTGACTTGAAAACTATAACGGTCCCAGCTTCCCTGACAAACAAAGGCAGTGCATTCCATAATTTAGGAGCTCTACAAGAAACGGAAGCCCTACCTCCCGTGTTGCTTTTGTTGACCCTAGGAATAACCAGCAGCCCCGCATCCTGTGGTCTCAGAGTGTGGTTAGGAAGATACAGGGTCAGTAAGTCCTGCAAATAACTAGGTGCTAATCCATTCAGGGCCTTGTAAATTAACAGCAAAATCTTAAAATCAATTCTATACTGCACAGAGAGCCAGTGTAAAGAGGCCAAAACAGGGGTAATATATTCACTTTTCCTGGTTTTAGTCAGAATTCTAGCGGCGGTATTCTGAACAAGCTGTAAGCGGGATACCACACATTTTGGGACACCAGAAAAAAAGTGCATTACAGCAATCAATTCTAGATGAAACAAAGGCATGCATTAGTCTCTTGGCATCACATACAGAAATAATTTATCTAAGTTTGGCTATATTTGGTAAAAAGATACTTTAGTAACTTCCGTAGGATCAAAGATGACCCCCAAACTCTTTATTTATAGTTTAAGTTTTGATGAGAGACCTTTTAGTTGGTTCTGTGAGCCCACTAGCATAACCTCTGTTTTATCTGAATTCAACATTAGAAAATTCTGTGACATCCAATGCTCGATGTCTGTAAGGCAAGTAGCTAATAACAACCAGGCAGAAGACAAATAGAGTTGTATCATTAAACCACGGTGAGCTTTTTTTAACAGACTCAGAGTTTTGATTGGCACTACAGTATCTAAGATACCAGTCAAGGTGGTATTGTAGGTATTAACCAGCTCATCTACTGATAAGGACTCTGTGACAGGGTGTCTGTCACTTGCGTGGGTATGTCTATGACTGAGTGGAGAGATGCAGGATTGGTGCGTTTGTCACGCCCCACAGGCACGCAGGATTTATTAACACACAAGAGAATGAAAGCAAACAAACAGGTTGTGACGTTACCAGCGATGGTAACGCACAGAGGACACATACAGCAAGCTGTACAAAGGTCAAAATAAAACACAGTACAGAAACTACAAATAAAAGGTGCCGTAAAAACAGCTAACGCTACTCCCCTAAACAGGAGGTCCCGCTGGAATACACTTCTCTCTATACTGCAGGCTTTTGTTGCCTGAAACTAAGCTGCGTTCCTACCCCGCCCCGGTATACACACGAGCGCCGGCGGTTACAGTTTCTTCTTGCGTGAATGCTGGAACCCTGACCCTGGTTAACTCATACAGTCGTCAGCAGCCTTCTGTTCTCTCCACCGGGATTCCAGACCTCCGTAGCGCAGAGTCTCATGGCATTGCAGCGGCCTCGACCAATCTCGGCAGGATGTTTTTAAGGAAGCGGACACTCAGTTGGGACATGCTTAGCAGAACCAATCGCTTACTGCCTTTCCCCTCAACCAAACACAGCAGGCAGCAAGTCCCAACCGAGCGCCCACTAGCAAACAATTATGTAATTAAACAATTACAAAAACACACAAACAAACACATTTTCACGTGCAGGGGTCCCCTGCCACATATCCACCTCCTCAGAATGGACCCCTCAGAGACCATTCAAAAACACCCTTCATTACACCATTATTTAACAGTAATCTACAATAATCATTTAACAATTGACTACAATTACTAATACTAACAATTTACTACAATTACTACCTAACTTATTAACAATTAGCTATCACTAATAGTAATACATCATCATTATTATTATTATTTATTTCTTAGCAGACGCCCTTATCCAGGGCGACTTACAATTGTTACAAGATATCACATTATTTTTACCTACAATAACATTATTTTTTACACATTATTTTACATACAATTACCCATTTATACAGTTGGGTTTTTACTGGAGCAATCTAGGTAAAGTACCTTGCTCAAAGGTACAGCAGCAGTGTCCCCCACCTGGGACTGAACCCACAACCCTCCGGTCAAGAGTTCAGAGCCCTACCCACTACTCCACCCTGCTTCCCAAAACATTAATCAACCCCAACATAATAATTTACAATAGAATCACAAAAGTCTCCTCTATGTGCATGACCCCAGCCCTGCTACAGACAGAGAGTGGTAATGAGCTCAATACATCAGAAAGTGTTACAGCAGTTGAAGAATGGATTACCTGGGATTTAAATGTACGGTCCACAGTCTTTGTAGATACTGGCAGATTCACCTCAAAAAGAATGGCAAGATGATCAGAAATAGTAAGATCTAGGGTTATGACGTTCTTAACAGCTAAACCACGAGAAATGAACAAATCTAAAGTATGGCCACGATTATGCGTAGGACCTTTGACATGCAGGATATAATCTAAGGAATCCAGTAGCCACAAAAATTAGAGTTAGAATCAGAATCAATGTCTACATGAAGATTAAAATCACCCAATAAAAGAATAATATTATATTTGACTGTCACTATAGATAGCAGATCCCCAAATTCAGTCAGAAATAGCGGGTTTACTTAGGTGGTCAATAAATAATTACAATATGAACAGGTAATGGACTGTTTAATGTCAAGGTTAAAACTTAAAAGATGAATAGCCTTCAGCAATTTCCTGTTTGATTCTAAGTTCACTATGGAAAACAGTAGCAAGTCCACCTCCCCGCCCAGTAGAGAACATAAGAACATAGGGGCTCCCGAGTGGCGCATCCAGTAAAGGCGCTCCTCGCAGGATGTGCCCTATAGCCTGGAGATCGCTGGTTCGAATCCAGGTTATGTCACAGCTGACCGTGACCGAGAGTTCCTAGGGGGCGGCGCACAATTGGCTGAGCGCTGCCCGGGTAGGGAGGGCTTAGGTCGGCAGGGGAATCCACGGCTCACCGCGCTTCAGCGACCCCTGTGGCCGATAGGGCGCCTGTGGCTCTGCAGCGGAGCCGCCAGATCTGTGTTGTCCTCCGGCACTATAGGTCTGGTAGCATTGCTGTGGATCTGCAGTGCGAAAAATGACGGCTTGGAAGGAGCACGTTTCGGAGGACGCGTGTTTCAGCCTCCGTTTCCTGAGTCGGCGGGGGGGTTGCGAGCGGTGAGCCGGGGATACAGATAATAATTGGGCATGCTAAATTGGGGTGAAAACCGGGGTAAAAATAATTGGCGACGACTAAATTTAAATAAAAAAAAAAAAAAAAAAAAGAACACAAGAACATAAGAAAGTTTACAAATAAGAGGAGGCCATTCAGCCCATCTTGCTCGTTTGGTTGTTAGTAGCTTATTGATCCCAGAATCTCATCAAGCAGCTTCTTGAAGGATCCCAGGGTGTCAGCTTCAACAACATTACTGGGGAGTTGGTTCCAGACCCTCACAATTCTCTGTGTAAAAAAGTGCCTCCTATTTTCTGTTCTGAATACCCCTTTATCTAATCTCCATTTGTGACCCCTGGTCCTTGTTTCTTTTTTCAGGTCAAAAAAGTCCCCTGGGTCGACATTGTCTATACCTTTTAGGATTTTGAATGTTTGAATCAGATCACCGCGTAGTCTTCTTTGTTCAAGACTGAATAGATTCAGTTCTTTTAGCCTGTCTGCATGCGACATGCCTTTTAAACCTGGGATAATTCTGGTTGCTCTTCTTTGCACTCTTTCTAGAGCAGCAATATCCTTTTTGTAACGAGGTGACCAGAACTGAACACAATATTCTAGGTGAGGTCTTACTAATGCATTGTAAAGCTTTAACATTACTTCCCTTGATTTAAATTCAGCAGTTCTCACAATATATCCGAGCATCTTGTTAGCCTTTTTTATAGCTTCCCCACATTGTCTAGATGAAGACATTTCTGAGTCAACATAAACTCCTAGGTCTTTTTCATAGTTCCCTTCTTCAATTTCACTATCTCCCATATGATATTTATAATGCACATTTTTATTGCCCGCATGCAATACTTTACACTTTTCTCTATTAAATTTCATTTGCCATGTCTAGATCATTTTGAATGACCTTTGCTGCTTCAACAGTGTTTGCCACTCCTCCTATTTTTGTGTCGTCTGCAAATTTAACAAGTTTGCTTACTATACCAGAATCTAAATCATTAATGTAGATTAGGAATAGCAGAGAACCTAATACTGATCCCTGTGGTACACCACTGGTTACCTCACTCCATTTTGAGATTTCTCCTCTAATCAGTACTTTCTGTTTTCTACATGTTAACCACTCCCTAATCCATGTGCATGCATTTCCTTGAATCCATACTGCATTCAGTTTGAGAATTAATCTTTTATGCAGGACTTTGTCAAAAGCTTTCTGGAAATCTAAATAAACCATGTCGTATGCTTTGCAATTATCCATTTTCAATGTTGCATCCTCAAAAAAGTCAAGTAGGTTAGTTAGACACGATCTCCCTTTCCTAAAACCATGCTGACTGTCTCCCAGGATATTGTTACCATATAGGTAATTTTCCATTTTGGATCTTATTATAGTTTCCATAAGTTTACATATAATAGAAGTCAGGCTTATTGGTCTGTAGTTACCTGGTTTGGTTTTGTCTCCCTTTTTGTGGATCGGTATTACGTTTGCTATTTTCCATTCTGTCGGTACAACCCCTGTGTCAAGAGACTGTTGCATGATCTTGGTTAGCGGTTTGTAAATAACTTCTTTCATTTCTTTGAGTACATCCGGCCCAGGGGATTTGTTTATTTAAGAGCTCCTAGTCCCTTTAACACTTCTGCCTCTGTTATGCTAAAGTTATTTAAAATTGGATAGGAACAGGTCGACATGTGGGGCATGTTGTCCGTGTCCTCCTTTGTAAAAACCTGTGAAAAGTAATCATTTAATATATTTGCTACTTTTTTTTCTTCATCTATGATTTTGCCATTTGTGTCTCTTAGACATTTAACCTCCTCTTTGAATGTTCTCTTGGAAAAACATTTTGGAATTGGTTTTAGCCCCCTTAGCAATATTGATTTCTCTCTCTCTCTTGGCCTTTCTAACTTCCTTTTTGACTTGTGTTTGCAGTTCCAAGTACTCTTTCTGTGTACTTTGTTTTTGGTCCCTTTTAAACGCTCTGTAAAGTGCCTTTTTTCGCTGAATATTTTTTTAAATTGATCTATTAAACCATTTTGGCCATTTTGTTTTAGATTTAGATTTGTCTGCTTTTGGGATGTAATTGTTTTGCGCCTCTAGTACTACATTTTTAAAAAACAGCCATCCTTTTTCTGTGGATGTTTTCTCTATTTTACTCCAATCTACTTCTGTTAGTCTCTGTTTCATACCTTCATAGTTTGCTTTTCTAAAACTGTAAACCTTAGCTTTAGTCATTACTTTTGGGGTTTTAAAAAACACTTCAAATGAGACCATGTTGTGGTCTGAGTTTGCCAGTGGCTCTCTGACCTCTGTTTTAGTTATTCTGTCTTCGTTATTTGAAAAGACTAAATCAAGGCATGCCTCCCCTCTAGTCGGTGCCTTGACAAATTGCGTTAGGAAGCAGTCATTTGTCATTTCCACCATTTCAGTTTCGTCCGTCGTGCCCTCCATCGGGTTTTCCCATTTTATATGGGGGAAGTTGAAATCCCCCATTAGTATGGCTTCTCCTTTTGTACACGCATTTCGAATGTCATTGTACAACAGATTATTTTGCTCAGCGTCTGAATTTAGCGGTCTATAGCATGCTCCTATTATTATGCCCTTTGAATTTGTGTCCATTATTCTGACCCATATTGATTCTGCATTGTTTTCTTTGTCCTGATTTAACACCTGGGCGTCAAGACTATTTCTTATGTATAGCACTACCCCTCCACCTCTTCTGACCTGCCTGTCTTTCCTAGTGTGTACCCACTAATATTATATTTGTCTCCATCACTCTCAGACAACCAAGTTTCTGTAACACCTATCACATCGTAGTTACTTGTTAGTGCAGTAGCTTCAAGTTCTAACATTTTGTTTCTGAGACTTTTAGCATTAAGATAAATACATTTAATAGTTGTCTTACCTGAGTTGTTGCCCTTGTTTTGATGTGGTCTCCCTTCTGTTTTTTTGTTTTCTCCCCCCCTTCCTTTCTAGCGAGCTTTCTGGAAAAAAAGAATAGTTAGGTGGAGAAGCCTCAATCAGGGAAACATTGTCATTCGGTCCAAGCCAAGTTTCAGTTAAAGAGAGAATATCAATGTTGTAATCCTGAATAAAATCATTAATTACCTGAGCCTTATTAGACAGACCTGACATTAAATAAACCTAGGTATAAATTGGTCCAATCAAGAACATGTGATTGAGCAGGGGTAATAGGAATTTGACAAAGGTGTAGTGTCAGGTTGGGTCATAATATCATTCTGTTTATGAAATTAACAGAAATTTAATATACAGGGGGGTCCTAAGCCATTCTGGACAAGTGGTTTGAATTCACCATCATTGAATAAATCCTGTGGCGCCAGGGGTGTCTTCCAAAAGGTAAAAAACATATGGTTTTGAATGCTTTGACACCAGCCAACAGGGGCAAAACAGTGGACCAATTGAGAACACTGGGCCGTCTTGGAATGAGAACAATGGGAAAACAAGCAAAGCTCCAAATAAACAGACTATCCCATCACCGGGGTGAAAAGAGGATTAGAAAAGGATGAGCGTAACTTTCAATCAGGGCTACCTGACGCACAGAACAAGGCTCTGTACTTTGACAATTTGAAGACCCGCAGCCTGCGATCGGCTTGAACAGAGATACCGTTTTTGGAAACTCTGATACGGGATAACGACCCCAGTGTTTGCCTTGGTGTGGGAGTCCGCCGCGTAAGACGTCTAAAATCCTAAAAGTACTTGGAATCAAATCTCTAACTTAGCCCTGATTGATCATCGGAGGAAGATAGTTGGACATAATATTTGAAGTCGACAGAGATTGAAATATATTCAGTCTGTTATTAAGCTAGCAGTGCTGGTGTCTGCAGTGGAATATCCCAGATATACTCGGACGTAGAGTGCACGTCGTGTGGAGGATTTGCTGTTTCAGTAGAATACCTAAATAGTTAATGACTTGTTTTTGCAAAAACATTTATTTTGTCTCCTGGTGTGGAGACGCAACACAAGAAGACAGGCCCCGGAATTTGAACTTTCCTTGCCTGCATGAGAGCCTTTGAGTGCCTGTTTTGATGAGATACAGACACGCTGGAAGAGGCAGCGAAAGTATTCAACACATAGAGTTCTTATGAACTTGGGAATAAGCAGACCTTAAAGTAAAATTAACATTTTGTTTGAGGTAGAATGCAAGAAAAGTATTATTGCTTTCAATTCATGCTTTAGTAAATGTTTGTTGTATGTGATTTATACAAGTCAATTATAATTCTGCTAGAATCCAAATGAGCTGTCTTGATAGTAGATAATTCTCGTAAGGTTGACTGGACGCGAAGAGCGTCTTCATCTCACAAGAGTGAGAATTGCCTTCTGAACCAAAACATCTAGACTGTGGCAAAGTGGTTTGCAGTGCGCAGATGTAGAGGTGATGCAACGCTCAAACAGATGACAAACAACAAAGTTCACTGTCCAAACAATCCTTTATTTTGTAATCCAGGTTGTTTGGCGACCGTAAATAATAGTAGCTGGCAATACACAACAATGTGTACTGCACAGTTAAAACCTCGTTACAGCCAAGTGTGCTGTCAGCCGGGCTACCCTCAGACTGTAAGATGGCTGTGATCCTAGCCAGATGCTCTCGCCAGCTGGAGCTATAAATAACCACATCGTCATTATACGCTGTTGCATTCTCACGATGTGGGTGTAAGACCTGGTCCATTAGTCTCTGAAAGGCAGCGGGCGCACCATGTAGCCCAAATGGCAAGGTTATAAAATGGAACAGACCATCAGGAGTAGAAAATGCAGTTTTCTCTTGTGAACTGCGGGTTAACCCTTTGCGGTCCATTGTCGGACTGGGTCCGACATTGCAATTATTCCTCACAGGTCCTTTGTTGGACTGGGTCCGACATCATTATAGCAACGCAATAAACGGGTGTTTAGTCATTTTTTCTCCGGAAAAAGCCGAGAAAACCATTCAATTGCCGAGTGGTAGCGACAGGAGCCGAGACAAGTCGGGGAAAAAAAAAAAAAAAAAAAAAAAAAAAGGCGTATTTCATGAATAGTCATACATGGTATCAGGTATCAGATAATGGGCGTCCATAGTAAACAAGCTGGCTAAGTGCGTCAGCGCACTGAGACTGTCATGGACATTTGCAGAGCTTTTTTCAGATGTTATAGTAATAAAATAATGACTTGGATCGCATTATTGAGGAGTTTGGTGATAAAACGAGTGATCTGGAGATGATCGATCGGTATGTACGACTATTATTATTATTATTATTATTTATTTCTTACATAGCTGAACGCTATAGCAAACAAAAGGCTGGGGCGGGGCTGGAGATGCCTAGTGTGTGCTTTGTTGATATGCAGGGCCATTTAAACCCGTTTGAAACAGCGCGTATAAAATTAACTGCGCGTGTGAAAATTAATTAGACCTGGCGTGCCTGATGCGCGATTAATAAATGGACCGCAAAGGGTTAATGGGATCTGCCAATATCCCTTTGTCAGGCCCAATGTTGAGATGAACCTCGCCGTCCCCAGTCTATCAAACAGTTAGTCGACCCGAGGCATGGAGTATGCATCGAACTTGGCAATAGCGTTGACCTTCCAAAAATCTACACAAAAGCTATTGGTGCTGTTCTTTTTGGCGACTATCACAATCGGACTGCACCATTTGCTCCTGGAAGGCACAATCACCCCAAGTTCTAGCATCGCCCACACCTCTTTGCTAACGCCACTGCGTTGACTTTCCGGGACTCTGTAAGGTCTCTCTCGAACCGTGAGCCCTGGGGGAGTGATAACGGCATATTCAACAAGGTTAGTTCTGCTGGGCAAATCAGAAAAAAACATCCCTGAAATCCTCAATTAACTTACGCAGATCTCTTTTCTGATCTGGAAGTAACTGTTCCCCCATCTGAATGTCTCTGGGGCTAGGGGCCTCTATACAGGGTCCTAAATCATCCTCTACCTTGCCTGGGGCTATAAATAAGGCCTCCCTTGCCTGCCAAGGCTGCAATAAATTGATATGATAAATTTCACGTTCATTGCATAAGAACATAAGAAAGTTTACAAACGGCCCATCTTGCTCATTTGGATGTTAGTAGCTTATTGATCCCAGAATCTCATCAAGCAGCTTATTGAAGGATCCCAGGGTGTCAGTTTCAACATTATTACTGGGGAGTTGGTCGGTCGATTGGCACAGGACAATTTAAAATCAGCTCAGCATCGGCAAGAGCAGCAGTACAATGAAAATGCACGCATTCAGACTTTTCGGCCAGGAGGCAAGGTACTGCTGCTCCTTCCTACATTGGAATCGAAACTGTGATCTGGCTGCCTAATTTCATAATTTACCTTCCCTATAGCCCAAATCACCTCATATGGCCCCTGCCATTTAGCACACAGTTTCGATTCCGATGTAGGAAGGAGCAGCAGTACCTTGTATCCTGGCCGAAAAGTCTGAATGCATGCATTTTTATTATACTGCTGCTCTTGCTGAAGCTGAGTTGATCTTAGATTGTCCTGTGCCAATCGACTGACCAAATCCAGGCGATCTCTCAGTAGGAGCACATGCTTCACTACATTTTTGGACATGCCTTTATGCTCCTTCCACCCCTCTCTCACCGGATCGAGGATGCCGCAAGGCTGTCGGCTGTACAAGACTTGAAGGGGGAGAATCCTGTCGAACTCTCACTGCGAAAAGCAGGTAGGGAAGAAGTGTTGCCAATGTTTTTGCTCTTGGATCACAAAACGTCTCAGCATCTGCTTTTGGGTCTGATTGAAACGTTCCACCAAAAACCGTCTGGCTGTGGATAAACAAGTTTCGGATGGGACGTATTTTTAGTATTTTGTATTCTTGCTGTAACCTTTGAGACAAGAAGTTAGTTCCATGATCAGTTAATATCTCTTTGGGGCTTCCTACTTTCAATATAATCTGCACTAGTTATTTGGCTATCGCAGATTGCACTGCGTCTAGGTATACGCATATATTGGTGGTGGTAGATTATGCAACGCGATATCCAGAAGCATCTGCGATAGCCAAAGAACTAGTGCAGATTATATCGAGAGTAGGAATCCCCAAAGAGATATTAACTGATCAGAAGGTAGCAAAGGGCCTACAATGTCCACCGCAATGCGTTCAAAGGTAGTGGAAATGATTGGCAGTGGGACCAAAGGGGCGGGGTGCACTCAACCCGGCGCTACTCGCTGGCAGTCTGGGCATGTGGCTACCTATTTCGACATATCTTTATGAAGTCCTACCCAATAAAATCGGGCCAATATGCGTTCCCTAGTTTTATCAGCTCCGAGGTGTCCCGAGAAAGGGATATCGTGTGCAAGCCTCATGACCTCAATCCGATAAGAGTGGGGAATCATTAATTGTGTTACAGGCTGCCCTGTTCCCGTGGCAGGGTTGACTCTATATAATAATTGCCCCTTGATAATGAAATGTGGATATACTAGCCGCCCAGCGCATTCAACATCCTTACCTTCAATAAACCGGACCAGCCCCCAAGTGTGCACCAGTGTGGAATCTTTTTTCTGGTCCCACACTAGGTCCGCACTTCGGTCCCACATGTCCGATATATTGAGAGGGGCTGGAGTAGCCTCTGCCCTGAATGGCCTAGTAACCTTGCCCTCTTGGTCACACTGCGTACCGACTCCCTTTGTTTGGCGTTTGCTACCAGCCGAGCTTTCTCCCACCAGACCCCAATCTCGTCTCAGTGGTGTTCCCTCCCAATTTTCGATCTGTCTCTGTCTTTTTGTTTTTCTAGGACGAAAAGTAGGGGAAAACAAATCAGTTATAAAGGGGAAAACCTCACCAATCGGTTCCCCTTTTCTTTTTTTCTGCCACGTTTACGTGTGTGACCGGGGCTGCCATTAATTTCACCAATTCTGTATAGTTTGGCCAGTCCCAGCCCAGAATTACTGGGTGTGGTAGTCTTTCCGCCATCCCCACTACCAGATGGCGTTTTATCAGTCCCACAGATAAGTATACTTTTAGTACGGAGTATGTCGCCGTGTCTCCATGGATACAAAAGATAGCCACCTGTCCTTGTGGCTGCCACGACACACCGTCCAAGAAAGCTGTTCGAATTAAGGTCTGCTCACACTCTGTGTCCAATAATGTATGGGTTTTCACTTTCCCTATTGCACTGGATCGCTAATCAGCTGTCGGGAGCGGGGTGTCGTTGTTTAAGTTTTCCTTTCTGTACTGCTTAGTTTAGTTAATTTCTACTTTAGTTTAGTTGTTGCACCTTTATTTTTCCTTTAGTTTTATTTCCAATAACTGTTCATTTGTATTCATTAGAAGTGGTGTCCAGTCGGATTATTTCAATATAGGTTGGTCCTACATAATTTTGAATTCAAATAAGGTATTATATGATTATAACTTAAACTAGTCCAACAAAAGTTACTGTAGCACACACCTCTGTTTAATGGCAGGATACTTTAACCTGAATTTTACATGCCTCTTTAGATCCCCCTCCCCCCCCTCCCCAGTTCCTAGTTTAAATACCCTGCAAGGTGATGTTCGATGTTATCAGCTACCCTGCTTGCCCCGGGCCAATTTAGGTGCAGTCCATCTTTCCTGTAATATCTATTTCTTTTCCAAAAGCAATCCCAGTTGTTTATAAATCCCAGCCCTTCTTGCACACACCAACCAGCCAGCCAAGTATTTAAGGCCCTAATTCTACTGAATACTTCATCTCCACCACCAGCAACAGGTAGTAGACATGAGAGAATAATTCTGCATTCTAACTTTTTCAGCTGTCTTGTTAATGATTTAAAGTCCTCTTTCAGAATCTCAGATTATGTCATTTGTACCAGCATGTACAATGACCACAGACTTTTTTTTGTGATTTAATAGTCTGTGCACTCTTGAATCAATAATGATTTCCATTGCATAAGAGTAGATGTTAAAACTTCATGCTGATTTAAACTCGGCTCTCGCCAAAATAAGCACCAACTAAGACGTAGCTTTAGAGTAAACTGTGATCCATCTGCGTCTCCATCCAGACCATCGGCATGCTGATCCAGACCACAGACAATATCTGGTCGAAGGTTAGTGATAGCAATCTCACGTGGAAAAATAAGCCGTTGACCAACATCTGCCAGGATTTTCCAGTCTCTAGCAGCTTCCAGTTGTTGTGGGCGAGGCTTGGTTTTAACACCTTTTCTTGGTGGTTGCTCCCTTGGGTGGAGGAATGTTGTCTTTTGTGCGTAATGTTTTGATGGAACTGGTGGCAACTTGTTGGTCATGTTACGCTTGTCTTCCAATGCTAAGGCCAAACATCGCAGCACCTGGTCATGGCGCCAACTGATCCTGCTCTGTTCCATTGTCCATAGGTCTTGCCAGCCGATCTCGCGTTGTTCCACACTCTCTCATCTCATCCATTCTCCCTGCTTGGCCTGGGAAACGACCTTTACGCACCTCATCCTCTCCTCCTGCTTTTGCATCTCGTTGACTGCCAGCTTCCTCCATTGAGCTTGGGCTGCCTTGTGCCATGTAGGAGGAGCTGAACTGAGACCAAGACCCCCTCTTCCATGCTGAACTTGCCCCATGATATCACTGATTTGAAGGGCAGCCTTTGCATCTTCCACGGCTTTCTTTGCCGCCCACTTTCTTCCAGTTTTCAACACAGGTGCTGCCTCCCTTATGCATTTGTCGCGTGACTCTACTAATGTCATTTCCAGTCGGACCTTGGCGCACTTAAACTCCTCGGTTAGAGCGGAGACTGGTAGCTGCAGTATTTCTTTACCATAAAGTCCCACTCTGCTGAGGCAGCGGCGAACTCCCAACCATTTCCTGACGTATGAACTGATTAGATATACTTAACTTTTGCTCCAGGGAGGCAGGTAACAACCGTATTTACGGGATCTTTACGGCTAAAATCACTGTTGACATAGCGTATAATTGAATCACCTACTAAGAACACCTCACCCCTGTGTTCATCCAGCACTAGGTCGTCATTGCTCAGTGCTAGGAATCTATTAGCTAGATCAATCTCCTCTCTATGTTGACTGCTCAGTGTCGTCCTCCTCTTCGTACTTAAAATGTTATGGTAACACATTGAATTACATACCGCTTTGTCGTATTCCATGTACTTAACAAAAACCTCACAATTTTTAGAATGTTGACATTTTGAAATCAAACATGAATTATGGCTTCTGGTAGACTTTTGCGAAATCATTTGGTCATTTCTTTGGTTACATGATGTTAAATAAAAGATAAAAATTATGTTCATATAGTTTCTTTTTTTTTTTTTCTCAATTCTAAAATTCAAGGTGATGCAAAACTTTTGGCCGTAGCTGTACAGCACAGTCGTAAAATCAAATGAATAACCTAGTGCACTTTCTTTTTACTTTGGCCTATAGGCTTCCAGTAACAAAGCAAATCATGCTACTGTATTACACATACTGTACAATGCTAAAAAAAAAAAAAAAAACATACTTTTAAATTGAAACTAAACGATTTAAGCACATTTTCTTTTACAGTAGCCTACTTAGTACACAAAACAGATCATGGTGCTACATTAACATGTTATGATACTATACAATAGAGGTCTTCACAAGTCCAAATGAATCAACCCGACCACAAACCGACAGTTATTGACCCGACCCAATGTAAAATTCTTGTTATTAGACCCGGATCCGACCCAGCCCTAAAAAACAGTGGAACACTTTTATTTCCCCAGCTTAGTATATGCACTGACTAGATACAGTATTAAAGCAGTGTTTTTTTCCAGTCAACCTGGAAATCTGGCTGAACTACAGACAGTGTTTATTCCATCATGAACCTACACAGAGGACTGCAAAATGAAATATATAATATGTTTGTGTAAAAGATACAAAGCCAAATATATTATCTGCTCTTAATTGTATTATTACTTGTACTGTGATACTTGAATTGTATTTGCTTACGATTGTAAGTCGCCCTGGATAAGGGCGTCTGCTAAGAAATAAATAATAATAATAATAATAATAATATCTGAAAATCAAATGAACTGAAGTACAATCTCATAAATGCATGATTTTATTACAAACTTAACAAGATCAAATGGAATTGAGATGTAAAATTTCTGTTTTGCAAAACTTGTTTTCCTTCTTTGTCCACAATAATAACAAGTGATTCCCACACCGCAGATTAACATTTTTCAATGAGCTTTTGTTCATGGAATTTCTTTCAGGCCCTTCATAAACAAATGATCTAATAGAAACACCTTCGATATGAGTCACATGTGTGCTGCTGCGCTTTACAAGCTGTGCCATGCGCTACTGACGGAAGCCAATCCACGCAACAGGAATTATAAACAATAATTTTTAGCACCAAAGAGAGCCTCTTTAATAGTAATCAACAGTTTGTGTATTACTGAGTAAACAAAATCGGACCCGGGTCCAGGTAGACCCGTGAAGACTTCTACTATACGGTACATATACTGCATGTAGGAAGTGTGAGAGTGGGGGGTGGCTGTGTACATGCATTGTGAGATCTCTCCCCCCTCTGTAACCCCCCCTCTCTCTCTCTCTTCAGGTGCAGCAATTGCAGCAGGTCCCAGTGCAGCATGTCTACTCAAACCAGGTTCAATATGTAGAGGCAGGAGATGCCAGCTACACCACCAGCACAATGTGAGAGAATCCCCACAGCCCCGCACAGTTCCACACCACTCCCGACAGCCCCCCACAGCTCCACAGCCCCCACAGTTTCGCACAGCTCCACTGCCCCCCACAGCCCTCTACAGCTCAACACAGCTCCATAGCCCTCCACAGATCCGCACAGCTCTACAACCCCCCACAGCCCTCCTTAGCTCCACAGCTCCCCACACAACTCTGGCAGATACAAACTAGAAAACACTCAATAGTCTTATTCAATGTCAAATCGATTCAAAATGAAATGACAAACACAGCGTTTAGCCCAAAAAAGTCTTCAGTTAGTTTCTTGATATTTATAAAACCAAAAAAAAATAATATCTTGAAATTCTAGAAAGAAAAGCATATGATTTTGAAGGAATAAGCTCAGCTGCTAAGTAATATTGACCTAGACCCTAACCTTAACAATTATTAATTGTTATTTTTTACAGATAGTTACCAGCTTTATTAAAGTGAGCACAAATGCTGACAATGAGTGTTTATGAATAGTGGAAACGTAGTTCTATAATCTCATTCTTCTCCCTTTCTCTCTCTCCCCCTCCCTCTCTCCACAGTCGCTCCAGCAGCTACCCCTACTCTGAGACCCCCTTATACAGCCAGAGCGCGGACCCCCCCTATTACGAGTCTGGGGGCTCAGGGTCACAGGTCAGCACCCCTGTGACCTCTCAGGCCGTGCCCAGCGCCAGTGGGGCAGTGCCCATGTATGTGTCCGGGGGGCAGATCGTAGCCAATCCCAGCACAGCAGGGGCGGGGCCAGCGGCGGGGCAGGGAGGAAACACAGCGACGGCAGTGGCAGCAGGAAGCTACGTCATCCAGGGGGGGTACATGCTGGGCAGTGCCAGCCAGAGCTACTCACACACCACCCGGGCATCTCCTGCTACTGTGAGTATCAAAATACATAGCCACACACCCAGAGATACACACGCACACACACACACACACACACACACACACACACACACACACACAACAGTGCCAGAACTACTCACACAGAGATACACACACACACACACACACACACACGAAACAAAAAGTACCATAGTAAAAGCACAGCAAATTGTCATATAGCACAGTGAAAGCATTGTAAAGCATAGGTAAGCATTATAAAGCCTAGAGAGGTACGGTAAAGCATATTAAAAAACATGACAAACCATGGTAAATGCAGAGTATAACCATGGGAAAAGCACGGGCAAATGTACTGTGGTAAACATAAGACACAGCTACACACACACACGTTTGCATTCCTATATTTGTGGGGACATTTCATTGACTCTCACTATATTTTTATTTACTATTTCTAACTCCAGTCAGACAAAACTCCACACAGCGTGCAAGTCGACAACAAACCAAATATTTTGACTAAGAAAATAAAAAAAAAAGTGTATATATATATATATATATATATATATATATATATATATATATATATATATATATATATATATATATATATATATATATACACAGTGCCTTGCGAAAGTATTCGGCCCCCTTGAACTTTGCGACCTTTTGCCACATTTCAGGCTTCAAACATAAAGATATGAAACTGTAATTTTTTGTGAAGAATCAACAACAAGTGGGACACAATCATGAAGTGGAACGAAATTTATTGGATATTTCAAACTTTTTTAACAAATAAAAAACTGAAAAATTGGGCGTGCAAAATTATTCAGCCCCCTTAAGTTAATACTTTGTAGCGCCACCTTTTGCTGCGATTACAGCTGTAAGTCGCTTGGGGTATGTCTCTATCAGTTTTGCACATCGAGAGACTGAAATTTTTGCCCATTCCTCCTTGCAAAACAGCTCGAGCTCAGTGAGGTTGGATGGAGAGCATTTGTGAACAGCAGTTTTCAGTTCTTTCCACAGATTCTCGATTGGATTCAGGTCTGGACTTTGACTTGGCCATTCTAACACCTGGATATGTTTATTTGTGAACCATTCCATTGTAGATTTTGCTTTATGTTTTGGATCATTGTCTTGTTGGAAGACAAATCTCCATCCCAGTCTCAGGTCTTTTGCAGACTCCATCAGGTTTTCTTCCAGAATGGTCCTGTATTTGGCTCCATCCATCTTCCCATCAATTTTAACCATCTTCCCTGTCCCTGCTGAAGAAAAGCAGGCCCAAACCATGATGCTGCCACCACCATGTTTGACAGTGGGGATGGTGTGTTCAGGGTGATGAGCTGTGTTGCTTTTACGCCAAACATAACGTTTTGCATTGTTGCCAAAAAGTTCGATTTTGGTTTCATCTGACCAGAGCACCTTCTTCCACATGTTTGGTGTGTCTCCCAGGTGGCTTGTGGCAAACTGTAAACGACACTTTTTATGGATATCTTTAAGAAATGGCTTTCTTCTTGCCACTCTTCCATAAAGGCCAGATTTGTGCATTATACGACTGATTGTTGTCCTATGGACAGAGTCTCCCACCTCAGCTGTAGATCTCTGCAGTTCATCCAGAGTGATCATGGGCCTCTTGGCTGCATCTCTGATCAGTCTTCTCCTTGTATGAGCTGAAAGTTTAGAGGGACGGCCAGGTCTTGGTAGATTTGCAGTGGTCTGATACTCCTTCCATTTCAATATTATCGCTTGCACAGTGCTCCTTGGGATGTTTAAAGCTTGGGAAATCTTTTTGTATCCAAATCCGGCTTTAAACTTCTCCACAACAGTATCTCGGACCTGCCTGGTGTGTTCCTTGTTCTTCATGATGCTCTCTGCGCTTTAAACGGACCTCTGAGACTATCACAGTGCAGGTGCATTTATACGGAGACTTGATTACACACAGGTGGATTCTATTTATCATCATTAGTCATTTAGGTCAACATTGGATCATTCAGAGATCCTCACTGAACTTCTGGAGAGAGTTTGCTGCACTGAAAGTAAAGGGGCTGAATAATTTTGCACGCCCAATTTTTCAGTTTTTTATTTGTTAAAAAAGTTTGAAATATCCAATAAATTTCGTTCCACTTCATGATTGTGTCCCACTTGTTGTTGATTCTTCACAAAAAATTACAGTTTCATATCTTTATGTTTGAAGCCTGAAATGTGGCAAAAGGTCGCAAAGTTCAAGGGGGCCGAATACTTTCGCAAGGCACTGTATATATATATATATATATATATATATATATATATATACACACTGAGTGTACAAAACATTAGGAACACCTCCTCTTTCCATGAAATAGACTGACGAGGTGAATCCAGGTGAAAGCTATAATCCCTTATTGATGTAACCTGTTAAATCAACTTCAATCAGTGTAGATGAAGGGGAGACAGGTTAAAGAAGGATTTTTAAGCCTTGACACAATTGAGACATGGATTGTGTACTGTATGTGTGCCATTCAGAGGGTAAATGGGCAAGACAAAAGATTTAAGTGCCTTTGAACGGGGTATGGTAGTAGGTGCCAGGCACGCCGGTTTGAGTGTGTCAAGAACTGCAATGCTGCTGGGTTTTTCATGCTCAGCAGTTTCCCGTGTGTATCAAGGATGGTCCACCACCCAAAGGACATCCAGCCAACGGCAGGCCAGTGGTCGAAAACGGCTCATTGATGAAAGAGGCCAAAGGAGGCTGACACAAATTGTGCAGAGCAACAGACGGGCTACAGTTAATCAACTGACAGTCCAGTACAACATTGGTGCTGAAAGACCCATAAAAGAATGCACAACTCGTCGTACCTTGACACGAATGGGGTATGGCAGCCGACGACCTAACAGAGTTCCACTTCTTTCAGCAAAACACAAGAAACTGCAGTTGCAGTGGGCTAAGGAACGAAAACACTGGACACTGGAGGATTGGAAAAACATTGCCTGGTCTGATGAATCCCGGTTCTTGCTGTTTCACGCTGATGGGAGGACTAGGGTATGGAGAAAACCACATGAGTACATGCATCCATCATGCCTGCGTGTCAACATTGCAGGCTAGTGGTGGTGGTGTGATGGTGTGGGGTGTGTTTTCATGGCACACATTGGGCTCCTTAATAAAAGTGGAGCAACGTTTGAATGCCACAGGATATCTGAACATCATTGCCAATCAGGTGCATCCCTTCATGGCAGCAGTGTATCCATCTGCTAATGGATTTTTTCAGCAGGATAATGCTCCATGCCACAAGGCTAGGATTGTCCAGGAATGGTTCCATGAACATGACCGTGAATTCAGCTTACTGCAGTGGCCTGCCCAGTCACCAGATCTCAATCCAATTGAGCATCTGTGGGATGAGATGGAACAAGCTATTCGGAGTAGAGATCCACTACCAGCCAACTTGACACAACGGTGGGAAGCATTGGAGTCAACGTGGGCCAGCATCCCTGTGGAACGCTTTCGACACCTTGTAGAGTCCATGCCCCGACGAATTGAGGCTGTTCTATATATATATATATATATATATATATATATATATATATATATATATATATATATATATATATATATATATATATATATATATATATTATTATTATTATTATTATTATTATTATTATTATTATTATTATTAATTTATTTATTTTCTAAGGCATATTTAGTTCTTAAAAACACGTTTTACAAAATGTCCCCACAATGTCGTTATTTCAGGAGTTGTGGGGACATTTTCTCAAATTTTGTTTGCACATTAATAGTAATACCTGCCCACACACACACACACACACAGTGCAAAACGTTTTGCTTCTTGCTTTGGAATAATACAGTGTTGTCAATGTATGTGTGGATTAACACCTGTCTGGTATTGTATCAGGAAGTTGTTAGCGGATTGCCCCTCTAGTTTCTGACTGCTCCCCCTCTTGTCAGGTGCAGTGGCTGCTGGATAACTACGAGACTGCGGAGGGCGTGAGTCTGCCCCGCAGCACGCTATACTGCCACTACCTGCTGCACTGCCAGGAGCAGAAACTGGAGCCCGTCAACGCAGCATCATTTGGGAAACTCATCCGATCAGTGTTCATGGGGCTGAGGACCAGGAGGCTGGGCACCAGGTACTATGCATAGACATACACATACACTGGAGCAGGTACTGTATACAAAACAACATTCACACACTGAAGCAGGGGCAATACACACATACTGAAACACAGATCAACATAAACACACACACTGAACCACAGACTGCGCGCACACACACAGACACACACACTGAAGTAGATACTGTACACAGAACACAATGAACTACGAGACTGTACACACACACTGAGGCTGGTAGTGTAAACAAGTACAACAACACACACACTGAAATAGTTACTGTACACAGAACAACAACAACAACTTCCAATTTATTAGAGCCTTTCATGCCACGGAACCTCATCTAAGCGCTTCACAGAATAGTTTAAAACTAGTGCAGACAGAAGGACGGATACGGACACAAAACCAATAACGGTAAGAAAAAATAAAACAACAACAAAACTGAACCTAGATAGTGTACAGCAAAAATGTAAGTTTTGACATACAGCTGCCTATGAACCAGGAGCCTGTACACACACGCACACACTGATCCAGGCTGATTGTGTGTTTCAGAGGGAACTCCAAGTACCATTACTACGGGCTGAGGATCAAAGCCAACTCCCCCCTGCTCAGACTGATTGAGGACCAGCAACACCTGGCCATGAGGCAGCAGCCCTTCTCTCAGAAACAGAAGTGAGACTGCACCCCCTATAACTCTCTGTCACTCCCAAACACACTCTCCCAGCAACACCTGACCATGAGGCAGCAGCCCTCTCAGAAACTGAAGTGAAATCACACCCCTATCACTCCCTAACACACTCTCCCAGCAACACCTGGCCACGAGGCAGCAGCCCTTTCAGAAACAGAGGTGAAATTACACCCCTATCACTCCCTAACACACTCCCAGCAACACCTGGCCACGAGGCAACAGCCCTTTCAGAAACAGAGGGGAAATCACACCCCTATCACTCCCTAACACACTCTCCCAGCAACACAAGGCCATGAGGCAGCAGCCCTTCTCTCAGAAACAGTGAGACCACACATCCCTATCACTCCCTAGCACTCGCTATCATTCCTTAACACACTCTCCCAGCAACACCTGGCCACGAGGCAACAGCCCTTTCAGAAACAGAGGTGAAATCACACCCCTATCAACCCCTATCACTCCCTAACACACTCTCCCAGCAACACCTGGCCATGAGGCAGCAACTCTTCTCTCAGAAACATGGGTGAGACAGCACCGCCTATCACTTGCTCTCACATTTTCCACCCTAGCCCCACTGCACCCTTACTGTCCCCTCGTGCAGTTGCATTCTGCACCCTACCTGTACCCCCTTTATCGCCCTGCACCCTACCTGTACCCCCTTTATCCCCCTGAACTCTCCCTGTCTCTAATCTCTCTCACCCTCATGCTGTTGCTGGCTGTTGTCCCCCTGTCTCCTCCCTGCCCCTACTCTCTCTGTCAACATCATGCTGTTGCTGGCTCTTGTCCCCACTCTCTCTCACCCTCATGCTGTTGCTGGCTCTTATCCACAGGCTCAAGCCTGTGCAGAAGGTGGAGGGGATGGCAAACGGCATGTCTCTGGGGGGGCAGCAGCAGCAGGGCTCGGGCCTGTCAGACATCAGCGCTCAGGTGCAACAGTACCAGCAGTTCCTGGGTAAGAAGACTGCAAAACCACACTACCATGAGTGCAGCAAGGCCAGATGAAGTATAATCCTGAATACTCATACCACAATGTTATAATAAAGCATGTTTACAGCTGTGTCTAGGAGTGAGGTTGAGAAACCACCCACCCACAACTACTGCAAGACTCCCCTTATAAAGGTTTTCCAAAGTAAACGCATAGCAAAGTGTAATAAAGCACAGTGAAAGCAGCATCAGCAGTTCTCGAGAGGCTGTTGTAGTCTCTACAGGCTACAACAGTTTAGTCAATAATCAAAGTTATGGATCACTCAACTTATCCTGTGCCCTGATGTCACCCTGCACTGCTGAACAGCAATACTAATCGCAGTAGCAATTTCTGAGTATGATTTTCATTTTTGTGATTCTATACTAAGTTAAAATAATTTAACTGATGAGTCATGTGTAGTCTTTTTAATGTATAGAGGGGTGGAAATAAGACTCCTATTGCATAGCAATTTCACCCATTCCAGGTTTTACTAGGAGTTGAATTAGCCACAGAGTATAGGTAACAAGCTTAGGTGTGCCTCATATTCAAATCTGGATTGGATCAAACTGCTATGCAATGGGATCCTTAATTCCATCCCTGGTATAGACAGTTAGTTAGATTTTGTACGGTCCTGCAGTAGATTCATTCCGCCCCAGATTCTGCCGTCAGATTAAAGACCATGCAACTCAAAGATGAAAAAACTGTTGGGAGGTGGAGAAAACACTAATGAAGTATTTTTGGGGATGGGGATGTGGAGAAATACATCAAAACCAGTGTGTCTTGAAGTGAACAATACTATGGCACACACTATTATTAGCTTATGTGTGGTGTGTAGAGGGTCTGGTATGGGGGGGGAGGGTGTTTGTCTGAGTCTGATCTCTCCCTTGCAGATGCCTCCCGCACTTTGCCTGAGTTTGCAGAGATCGACCTGCAGGGGAAAGCACTGCCTGATGGGATAGCAATGGAGCACATCAAGGCCTTTCACCTGCTGTACCGCGAGCACTGCGAGGTAGGCCGGCTGTCTGTCTGGGGCACTGTGAGCTAGAGGCGGGCTGAGTGCCTGTTTGTCTCACTGTCTGTCTGGGGTACTGCGAGGTACAGCTGTCTGTGTGTGTGTGTATGTATGTCACTGTGATTGTCTCTGTGCATGTGTGTAACTGTGTTTGTCTCTGGGGAGCTCTGGGGCACTGTGTCTTTCGGTATGTTAGTAGTTATAATAATAAAGCCCCCACCCACCCACCGCAGGCTATCTTGGATGTGATGATAAACTTGCAGTTCACTCTGGTGGAGACACTGTGGAAAACATTCTGGAGGTTCAGCGAGAGCCAGCCCAGCGACAGCACACCACTCCTAGTGTGAGTATTAACACACACACACACACACACACTGCATACTGCTACACACTCACACTGACACACAGCTAGTGTTAACGCACACACACAAACAAAAACACACTACAGCCAAAAGTTTTGCATCCCCTAAAATGTTGGGATTAAAACATTAAAAAAATAAATAAATAAATAAATAAATAAATAAAATAAAAAATCTTTTTTATTTTATTTATTTATTTTTTTAATGTTCTAATCCCAACATTTTAATATATATATATATACATCAACATAATTTAGATCTTTTATTTAACATCATGTAATCAAAGAAACAACAAAATGATATTGCAAAAGTCTACCGGAAGCCATAATAGTAGTACAGTATTTCATGTTAGATTTCGAAACGTCACATTTTTCGATTTTTGTCAGTTTTTTGTTAAGTATATGGAAAACTACAAAGCGGATTGTGATTCAATATGTTAACATAACATTATTCAGCAGGTTTAATTCAACTTTATGAAGCAAAATTAGTTCTAAAGGGTGATGCAAAACTTTTGGCCATAGCTGTACATGCACTACACACTGTTACACACTCACACACACACACTGCACCCTCACTTCACACAGTAACCTGCACACAGATTCACACATAGCTACACAACAATCCACACGCACACACAACTAAAGAACAGCCTCACAAACTTATACAACTATCAATAACACTATTACTAGGTTCATGTTTGAGGCCTTAACATGGATCAACAGTGATTTTTAAGCTGCTTACCTTAATATTTTGTCTATCTTTGTGTCTCTGTCTGCCTGTCTCTGACAGTCATGATGAGTCTGAGAAGAGGCTGCCGAAGGGCTGTCTGGTGGTCCTATGCAAGTATGATCCTGTGCTGCGCTGGACCAAAGAGTGCGACAACATGCTGTACCAGGGGCTAGTGGAGATCCTGATACCAGACGTGCTGAGACCCATCCCCAGTGAGACACACTGAGGAACACAGACTAAGACACACTGAGAAACAGACTGAGACACACTGAGAAACACAGACTGAGACACACTGAGAAACACAGACTGAGACACACTGAGAAACACAGACTGAGACACACTGAGAAACACAGACTGAGACACACTGAGAAACACAGACTGAGACACACTAAGAAACACGGACTGAGACACGCTGAGAAGCACAGACTGGAGACACACTGAGAAACAAAGACTCGAGACACACTGAGAAACCGATTGAGATCCACTGAGAAACACAGGCTGAGACACACTGAAAAATACAGAATGAGATCCACTGAGAAACACAGACTGGAGACACACTGAGAAACACAGACTGAGATCCACTGAGAAACACAGATTGAGACACACTGAGAAACACAGACTGGAGACACACTGAGAAACACAGACTGAGACACACTGAGAAACACAGACTGAGATACACTGAGAAACATAAAAACATAAGAATATGAGAAAGTTTACAAATGAGAGAAGGCCATTCGGCCCATCTTGCTCGTTTGGTTGTTAGTAGCTTATTGATCCCAGAATCTCTTCAAGCAGCTTCTTGAAGGATCCCAGGGCGTCAGCTTCAACAACATTACAGAGGAGTTGGTTCCAGACCCTCAAAATTCTCTGTGTAAAAAAAGTCTATTCTTTTAGCCTTTTAGGTAATTTTCCATTTTGGATCTTATTATAGTTTTCGTAAGTTTACATATAATAGAAGTCAGGCTTATTGGTCTGTAGTTACCTGGTTTGGTTTTGTCTCCTTTTTGTGGATCGGTATCACTGAGAGACACCACTGAGAAACACAGACTGAAGGGGTGTTCACAGCGGACACGGCGCGCATGCCGACTGCTTGCACGCCGAGCTGCACTACTGTTCACACCAAACGCGGCAGGGTAAAGTCAGTGGGCGGTCCGTTGTTACGTCACGGCTGCAGGTACAGCTTTTGGTTGCAGAGCAACAAACAGTAAATGCCAGCGGGAAAATAAAAAACTCTTTTGACAGAACTGAAGACACTGACAAAAGACAAAACTGAGGAGCGAAACATTATAAATATTTTTTTATAAAACCTAATTGTAACCCCCACACCACCACAATCACCCCCCCTCCTTTTTTATTAATTTTGTTAAAATAGATGTACACCAAATAAAATGTTTTTCTTTATCTTTTAAAAGTCTGCAGTTAATTTATCCAAAAAAAAAAAAAGAAATGCTTACGCTATAGTAGCACCACAATCACCCCGAACGACACGACGCGGTGATCTGATTCAAACATTCAAAATCCTAAAAGGTATAGACAATGTCGACCTAGGGGACTTTTTTGACCTGAAAAAAGGAACAAGGACCAGGGGTCACAAATGGAGATTAAATAAAGGGGCATTCAGAACAGAAAATAGGAGGCACTTTTTTACACAGAGAATTGTGAGGGTCTGGAACCAACTCCCCAGTAATGTTGTTGAAGCTGACACCCTGGGATCCTTCAAGAAGCTGCTTGATGAGATTCTGGGATCAATAAGCTACTAACAACCAAACAAGCAAGGTGGGCTGAATGGCCTCCTCTCGTTTGTAAACTTTCTTATGTTCTTATAAAACCATTGCTTTTGCCGTGCGCCAGTGCCGCGCCGCATCCGGTGTGAACGCCCCTTGAGACACACTGAGAAACACAGACTGACACGCATTGAGAAACACAGACTGAGATCCACTGAGAAACACACACTGAGGTCCACTGAGAAACAGATTAAGATCCACTGAGAAACACAGACTAAGATGCTTTGAGGAACACATAATGAAACACTGAAAAACACTCCGATACACTGAGAAACACAGACTGAGACACTGAAAAACACAGATTGAGATCCACTGAGAAACACAGACTGATACACAGTGAAAAACACCGATAGACTGAGACACACTGAGATACACTAAGAAACACAGACTGATATGCACTGGGAAACACAGACTGACATGCACCAAGAAACTCAGAAAGTGATACACTGAGATCCACCGAGAAAAACATACTGAGACACTAAAAAACACTCAGATACACTGAGAAACACAGATGGGGACAGTGAAAAACAGTGAGACACTGAGAAACACAGACTGAGATCCACTGAGAAACACACTGAGATCGACTGAGATGCATTGAAAACACTGAGATATACAGACAGATGCATTGAGAAACATTGCAAAACACAGACTGAGATACACTGAGAAACACAAACACAGACTGAGATCCTCCGAGAAACACAGACTGAGATACACTGAAAAACAGATTAAGATACTGAGAAACACAAACACAGACTGAGATCCTCCGAGAAACACAGACTGAGATGCACTGAGAAACAGATTAAGATACACTGAGAAACACAGACTGAGATACACTGAGAAACACAAACACAGACTGAGATCCTCCGACAAACAGACTGAGATCCTCCGAGAAACACAGACTGAGATACACTGAGAAATACAGTCTGAGACACACTGACACAACTTGCTGTACCAGAAGCTAGTGAAGATACTGATACTGGACGTGCTGAGACCCTTTCCCAGTGAGTCAACCAGACAACCAATTCACTGAGACACACACTAAGATACATACATACTGAGACAGACACACACACTCGTAGCCTATTCTAGAAAGGGTTAAGGCTCTTTTAATCTTTCCTTTATCTGTGTGAATAACTGTCCTCTCTCTCTCTCTCTCCCTGTCTGTCTGTCCGTCTGTCTGTTCCTCCAGGTGCCTTAACTCAAGCCATCCGTAACTTTGCCAAGAGTCTGGAGAGCTGGCTGACCAATGCCATGATGAACATCCCAGAGGAGATGGTGCGGGTCAAGGTGAGGGGTGGGGGTCAGCAGGGAGTCATGGCACAGTCTGAGCAGCACCGGTATTCTGCGCGTTGGTGTTAGTGTCCAGTGTGACAGGAATTTACAGGAGCGAGCGTGTTTGTGTAGACATGTCTGTGAGTAGTGTATATTTTTGTCTGTTTGTGTGTTTTAGGTGATGGCAGCCAGTGAGTTTGTCTCCATCTGGGTATCTGTGTCTCTGTGTGTTGTTTAGCTGGAGCAGGGTTTCAGTATTGTTGGTGTGTTTGAGGTGACGACAGCCAGTGCGTTTGCTCAGTCCCTGTGTGTGTGTCTGTGTGTGTGTGTGTCTCTCTATCTCTGGGTATCTCTGTGTGTTGTTTAGCTGGAGCAGGGTTTCAGTAGTGTTGGTGTGTTTTAGGTAATGGCAGCCAGTGCTTTTGCTCAGACCCTGAGGCGCTACACCTCTCTCAATCACCTGGCCCAGGCAGCGCGAGCAGTCCTGCAGAACACAGCGCAGATCAACCAGATGCTGAGCGACCTCAACAGAGTGGACTTCGCCAACGTGCAGGTGAGGGGTCTACCTAAATCGCGATTTCGCAGAAATTGGGAAATTGAGGGGTCACCGTGAAATGTATGGAGAGAAAAAAAAAAAAGAAACCTCATTTAAATGAACTACTGCACAACGCAAGCGACGCAAACTATGTATCTTCCTTGTTTACTGTTTACTTGTTTAACGTTCTTGTACTGTTCAAATGACAACAATGTTTTAATCAGCCTCTCAGTGTGTCTGTACTGGCTTTTCTGTGGCCTGAACAGTAGAGAGTGGGACAAAGTCAGTACTGCAAACTAGATTTTAGGTTGCTAAAATCTAGTTTTCAGCACTGGAGGTAAAATACCAGAAATGGGCTACAAAGCAAAAAAAGCAGAGTATGTTTCGGCTGATGATCATATCAAGATATTTCCCAAAGAAACTGTACATGCAGATGGAGGTAATTGTTTTGCACATTTTGTAATGTGTCTGGATAAAATACGGTCAATTGCTATTTAGCTTCACAAATAAATAAACAAAAGGCTACTACAGAGGCTGCTGAACAGAATTTAAAATAAACAGCTTTCAAAAAATAAACTGGAAAGCCAGCGCAGATAAAAATGGAATTTGCAGAGTATGACATTAGCAATATCCACGGTCCTATTATACACACATATAGTACTTGCATATTCAAAATGCATTACTGTATGCTTTCAATTATATAGATACGAATAATGATACTGTAATATGTATTTATAATTATTTTTGGTCAGTGGTAGAAGTCCAAACACACGCAGAAAGCTGCTGAAACCTCGTCACAGTGGGAGTGGGGCAAAAGACCTCACTTCCAGGCAGAAATTGATTTTAAAGAATCTTGAATTCTTAAAGCCATTTCTTGTGCACCGTCATAATGAAACCAGTTTGGAAACAAATCAAAATTTTTTTTTAATGAGAATATTTTTCTAGTATTTAATGTTTTTCATATCAGAGAAAAATATTAATAGCAAAATCTACATAAGCCAATTGCGCGTCCAAATGGATCTTCTCCGCGTTTTCTTCTTTTATCGGTGCAAAACAATGCACAGACAACAGCGATCGCCTCCTCGCTTGAGTCCATGATTCTCCCGACTGATGTCTACGATTCTGCAATGAAAATAGGCGCAGTCTGCAACAAGATATCTCGTATAGTGTGTGTAGCCTGCAATCCCCCGATCTGCAGTGAAAAATAACTGATAAAATAGAACAAATTCATCATAAACAAAGCTGAAAATACTGAAAGCTTTGTACCGAAATCGTGGTGCACAAAGGAAGGCTTCACCTTTCTTGAACATTGGAGCACATTCTACAACAAGGACTATCTATATAAGTGGGACGGACTGCACTTAAACAGAAAGGGAACCAATCTATTCGGAGAAAGGATCCTTGAGGAGGTCCAGAAGCATTTAAACTAGAAAGGAAGGGGGGAGAAAACAAAAAAACAGAAACAAAATGTTAGAACTTGAAGCTACTGCACTAACAAGTAACTACAATGTGATAAGTGTTACAGAAACTTGGTTGTCTGAGGGTGATGGAAACAGATATAATATTAGTGGGTATACACTGTATAGGAAAGACAGGCAGGACAGAAGAGGCGGAGGGGTAATGCTATACATAAGAAATAGTCTTGAAGCCCAGGTGTTAAATCTGGACAAAGAAAACAACGCAGAATCAATATGGGTCAGAATAATGGACAAAAATTCAAAGGGCATAATAATAGGAGCATGCTGTAGATCGCCAAATTCAGACAACGAGCAAAATAATCTGTTATCCAATGACATTAGAGATGCGTGTAGCAAAGGAGAAGCCATACTAATGGGGGATTTCAACTTCCCCCATATAAAATGGGAAAACCCGGTGGGGAGCGCGTCGGACGAAATTGAAATGGTGGAAATGACAAATGACTGCTTCCTAACGCAATTTGTCAAGGCACCGACTAAAGGGGAGGCATGCCGTGATTTAGACTTTTCAAATAACAAAGACAGAATAACTAAAACAGAGGTCAGAGAACCATTGGCAAACTCAGACCACAACATGGTCTCATTTGAAGTGATTTTTAAAATCCAAAAAGTAATGACTAAAGCTAAGGTTTACAATTTCAGAAAAGCAAACTATGAAGGTGTGAAACTGAGACTAACAGAAGTAGATTGGAGTAAAATAGAGAAAACAGCCACAGAAAAAGGATGGCTGTTTTTTAAAAATGTAGTACTAGAGGCACAAAACAATTACATCCCAAAAGTAGACAAATCTAAATCTAAAACAAAATAGCCAAAATGGTTTAATAGATCAGTTTAAAAAAATTCAGCGAAAAAAGGCACTTTACAGAGCGTTTAAAAGAGACCAAAACAAAGTACACAGAAAGAGTACTTGGAACTGCAAACACAAGTCAAAAAGGAAGTTAGAAAGGCCAAGAGAGAGATAGAAATCAATATTGCTAATGGGGCTAAAACCAATTTTTTTTTCCAATATTATAACAGCAAGAGAACATTCAAAGAGGAGGTTAAAAGTCCAAGAGATACAAATGGCAAAATCACAGACGAAGAAAAGAAAATAGCAAATATATTAAATGATTACGTTTCACATGTTTTTACAAAGGAGGATACGGACAGCATGCCCCACATGTCGACCTGTTCCTGTCCAGTTTTGAATAACTTTAGCATAACAGAGGCAGAAGTGTTAAAGGGACTAGGAGCTCTTAAAATAAACAAATCCCCTGGACCGGATGAGATCCTCCCAATAGTACTTAGATAATAATTAGTTAAAGGGGCATTCAGAACAGAAAATAGGAGGCACTTTTTTACACAGAGAATTGTGAGGGTCTGGAACCAACTCCTCAGTAATGTTTTTGAAGCTGACACCCTGGGATCCTTCAAGAAGCTGCTTGATGAGATTCTGGGATCAATAAGCTACTAACAACCAAATTATTATTATTATTATTTATTTCTTAGCAGGCGCCCTTATCCAGGGCATTTTACAATTGTTACAAGATATCACATTATTTTTACATACAATTACCCATTTATACAGTTGGGTTTTTTACTGGAGCAATCTAGGTAAAGTACCAGGCGCAAAAAAAAAAAAAAAAAAATGACTTGGCCATTTCAATCTCCATTGTATTCTCTGAAATCACCCCCAAACTTTCCAGACCCTGGGTGCTCACCTACAACAGGACCTGGCCATGCTACATTGATAGCCTTGGATTAGTACATATATCCCATTATTATTATTATTATTATTATTATTATTATTATTATTATTATTATTATTATTATTATTATTCTTACTTACAGTAATATATTCTGTGTGCTTCAAATTCATGTGCAGCAATGTTCGTTTGAATATTCAGATAGTTTCTCAGAATTTAATTTAATAATAATTAATCCATGCCGCTGTTATCACGTCTCTGTAGGTCTGCTCTTGTTTATCAACCAATGAGCACTGACAAAGCGAAATGGGCAGAGATTTGTGACGTATGCCAAAATGAAATGTAATCGGAATGAAAGTTCGGCCAATCAACATGCAGCTATTGTACTGACTTTAATGGTGACCAATAGCAGCTAAGAGACAGAGAAGCAGTATTAGGAAACAGAATGCAAGCAGCATGAACAGCGATGAATGAAAGCACATTTGAGAAATGTTGAACTAGTGTGAATGAACGGAATGCAAGTGCGTTGGATGAAAAGCAGATGAAATATGTCCCGGTACCCAGTACCAGCATTAAAATAAGACCCGGTACAGAGTACCAGTGAGTACCAGCAGAATTTCACCTCTGTGTATAAGTACATGTAGAAAGTAAAGTATTTATATGACGTACCTAACTTATTGAGATTACTGGGCTTCAATCTTCGAACTTCACTCGATGTAGATATAAAAAACACCGGGATATGAAGACGATGTGGGTGGGAAGCAATTAAAAAATGATTGGTGAGTGTACAGGATGTTACTTACCACTTCTGGTGGGCAGTGATGTGTAAAATAAACCAGATTGGTGGCACACAGTCGATAGGATTTATAGCATTTTGGTTAAATATGACTGCGTCAAGAACAGACTGTACACATTATTTCCAGAAGTAGTGTTCATAGAATTTCCTTTTGGCATGTAGTCTTGTGAGATATTAAACCTGGCTGAATAAACCCATATAATAACATGGAGCTCAAATCGATCATTCACACTACGGTACAGTTCACAAGTGAAGCTACAAATTTAGCCTCTTTTTGTTTCACATTAACTTCTGTTACTGTATGCAGCTAACCTCTCCAAAAACATATGAAATAATGGTATATTCATATATCCCTGGCAACACTGTAGCACATATATTATTGAAAATGTGGTTTTCATGCATTGTTTTTTTTGGGTTTTTTTTAAATTTAGTTATTCAAACTGAGTTAGGAATATTCAATGCAGTGTGCTACTTTTATGCTGAGCGAAAAGGCTGGGGCAGCCAGATTATTATTACTTTTTTTTCTGAAGTTCAGTGAACACAAGCAGTAGAATGAGCACAGATTAGAAAGCAGTGCATTTACATCAATGCTAGATGTAAAAAATGTATTATTATTTATTTATTTTTTTTAATGCTGACTAAAAAAAAGAACCTGTAATTTTGGCAAGACAAATGTGCCTTCATAATGTGTAAGTTATTTAGTTAGTATTTGTTTCACATTAGAAAGCTGTTTCAGTTAATGGCGGCTTTGAAGGCGATGCTTGGTATTGCATCAAAGGGAGCTGTAATATATATTAATTTATAAACACACCCATAATAAAAGAAAACAGATAAAGGGGGGAAAGCAGACTCCATACATATCTTATAATTATACATCACGTGGTTATAAAGGTATTTGTTGTGTTGCTCAGTAATATTAGTAACACAGTGTATGATTGTGTAGAAATTGTTTTTTGCAAGAATTGCATATCCGAATTTTGGGAGTTTGCTCACGGACCACAAGTTGGGAATCCCCTGGTTTAACTGATCAGAACAAGTGGAATAAGTTAGACCAATAATGAGGACTAACCTACAGCTCTGGCCAAAAGTTTTGCATTACCCTATAGAATTAACTAATTTTGCTTCATAAAGTCGAATGAAACCTGCTGAATAATGTTACGTTAATATATTGAATTACATACCGCTTTGTAGTTTTCCATATACTTAACGAAAAAAGGACAACAAATAAAAAATGTGACATTTCAAAATCTAACATAAAATACTGTACTACTATTATGGCTTCCGGTAGCCTTTTGCAGTATAATTTTGTAGTTTCTTTGATTACATGATGTCAGTTAAATAAATTATCTAAATTTATGTCTCAATCCTAAAATTATAGATCAGCGGTTCCCAATCTTTTGGAGCTTGAGTACCACAATTTTAAAAATACGCAATCAAATGTACCACCTCCAGATTTCTCATTTACCAAATTAAATGATTTGTAATTAATACCTTATAATAGCAACCATACAATATTAGCTGTAGTATCTTTAACACAAAAATAATATTAATGAAAAATGGAAAACTCACCATTCTAGATGGAATGCTTTTAATTGGATGGATGTGCTTGCTTGACAGAACACAGCTGGTGGATGTGGTTGAAATTTTTGTTAATTTCAGTCGAAGATCTGGTTCCAAGTTTAGTTTCATCCTGTACTTGGTTTTGATGACCATCATGGGAGAAAATCCCTTCTCGCATAGATAAGTTGTACAGAATGGTGTCAAAAATGTCAGTGCCCTGTCAGAAATGTGGGGGTACTCCTCTCTTCTTGACAGCCAAAAATCACTGAGCAGCACTTTCTTGAACTCCAGCTGAAGCCCACCATCATACAAAAGCTCTATCAGTTCCTCCCTTTCTGTAGTTGAAAATTCATCCTGGAGGGTTTTGTCTTGAAGTTCAGCTGAAAACGGGTCTCTGATCCAGTTTTGCTTTGCTACATCTTCTGGGAAATCTGAGATCAGACCACTGCAGTGCTCTTTAATGTCAGCAATCAGGTCTGGGTGAAGTTTCAATTCGTTTTCAGTGAGATAACTTTTTAAAGTTGGAAATGACTGGTATTTACACTTTCGCACGTCCTGTTGTCATTAATTGAATCTACTTTATAAAACCCTGTGTTTTGTCATGAACAGTAAAAGCAGTCGTTTTTAGACCTTGTAAACTGGCATTCAGTTAATTTAGTCATGAGAAAATGTCTGCCAAATAGGCCAGTCTTGACAGCCACAGCTCATTCGTGAAACAGCTGGCAAAGTCAAAAGTAGTGTCGCTGAGAAAAAGCTGCACCTCTGAATGCAGTTCAAACAGACGGGTCAAAACCTTTCCACAAGAAAGTCATCTCACTTCTGTATGGAGAAGGAGCTTCTCATGCTCATCCCCATGTCATTGCATAAAAGTGAAAACAAACGCGAATTCACTGGTCGTGCTTTAATGAAATTCACCACCTTTACTGCCTGATCTAAAACCTCTTTAAGATTAGGAGCCATCTTCTTGGCTGCCAGAGCCTCACGATGTATACTGCAGTGTGTGGATTTGGCAGCAGGCACTACTAATTTAACTTTTGTAAGAACAGCTTTCGACTTACCAGTCATGACTCAAGCACCGTCAATGCACAGCCCGATGCAGTTTGCCCACTGTGTATCCATTCACGGTTATGAACTTGTCCAGTTTTCCAAATATCTCCTCGATGTTGTGCGACTTGACAATGCTTCACAAAACAAAAATTCCTCCTGAAGAGACATATCTGATTCAAACCTGACATACGTAAGAAGTTGAGCAAAATTTGTTACATCCGTGCTCTCTGTTGGAGATGAATATAATATTAGTGGGTACACACTGTATAGGAAAGACAGGCAGGACAGAAGAGGCGGAGGGGTAGCGCTATACATAAGTAATAGTCTTCAAGCCCAGATGTTAAATCAGGACAAAGAAAACAATGCAGAATCAATATGGGTCAGAGTAATGGACACAAATTCAAAGGGCATAATAATAGGAGCATGCTGTAGACCGCCAAATTCAGATGCTGAGCAAAATAATCTGTTGTACAATGACATTCGAAATGTGTGTAAGCAAAGGAGAAGCCATACTAATGAGGGATTTCAACTTCCCCCATATAAAATGGGAAAACCCGATGGGGGGCACGACGGACGAAATTGAAATGGTGGAAATGACAAATGACTGCTTCCTAACGCAATTTGTCAAGGCACCGACTAGAGGGGAGGCATGCCTTGATTTAGTCTTTTCAAATAATGAAGACAGAATAACTAAAACAGAGGTCAGAGAGCCACTGGCAAACTCAGACCACAACATGGTCTCATTTGAAGTATTTTTTAAAACCCCAAAAGTAATGACTAAAGCTAAGGTTTACAATTTTAGAAAGGAAAACTATGAAGGTATGAAACAGAGACTAACAGAAGTTGATTGGAGTAAAATAGAGAAAACATCCACAGAAAAAGGATGGCTGTTTTTTTTAAAAATGTAGTACTAGAGGCACAAAACAATTACATCCCAAAAGTAGACAAATCTAAATCTAAAACAAAATGGCCAAAATGGTTTAATAGATCAATTAAAAAAAATATTCAGCGAAAAAAGGCACTTTACAGAGCGTTTAAAAGGGACCAAAAACAAAGTACACAGAAACAGTACTTGGAACTGCAAACACAAGTCAAAAAGGAAGTTAGAAAGGCCAAGAGAGAGATAGAAATCAATATTGCTAAGGGGGCTAAAACCAATTCCAAAATGTTTTTCCAATATTATAACAGTAACATTCAAAGAGGAGGTTAAATGTCTAAGAGACACAAATGGCAAAATCATAGATGAAGAAAAAAAAAATAGCAAATATATTAAATGATTACTTTTCACAGGTTTTTACAAAGGAGGACACGGACAACATGCCTGACATGTCGACCTGTTCCTATCCAATTTTAAATAACTTTAGCATAACAGAGGCAGAAGTGTTAAAGGGACTAGGAGCTCTTAAAATAAACAAATCCCCTGGGCCATATGAGATCCTCCCAATAGTATTCAAAGAAATGAAAGAAGTTATTTACAAACCGCTAACCAAGGTCATGCAACTGTCTCTTGACACAGGGGTTGTGCCGACAGACTGGAAAATAGCAAACGTAATACCGATCCACAAAAAGGGAGACAAAACCGAACCAGGTAACTACAGACCAATAAGCCTGACTTCTATTATATGTAAACTTATGGAAACTATAATAAGATCCAAAATGGAAAATTACCTATATGGTAACAATATCCTGGGAGACAGCCAGCATGGTTTTAGGAAAGGGAGATCGTGTCTAACTAACCTACTTGACTTTTTTGAGGATGCAACATTGAAAATGGATAACTGTAAAGCATACGACATGGTTTATCTAGATTTCCAGAAAGCTTTTGACAAAGTCCCGCACAAAAGATTAATTCTCAAACTGAACGCAGTAGGGATTCAAGGAAATGCATGCACATGGATTAGGGAGTGGTTAACAGGTAGAAAACAGAAAGTACTGATTAGAGGAGAAACCTCAAAATGGAGTGAGGTAACCAGTGGTGTACCACAGGGATCAGTATTAGGTCCTCTGCTATTCCTAATCTACATTAATGATTTAGATTCTGGTATAGTAAGCAAACTCGTTAAATTTGCAGACGACACAAAAATAGGAGGAGTGGCAAACACTGTTGAAGCAGCAAAGGTCATTCAAAATGATCTAGACAGCATTCAGAACTGGGCAGACACATGGCAAATGAAATTTAATAGAGAAAAGTGTAAAGTATTGCATGCAGGAAATATAAATGTGCATTATAAATATCATATGGGAGATAGTGAAATTGAAGAAGGAAACTATGAAAAAGGAGTTTATGTTGACTCAGAAATGTCTTCATCTAGACAATGTGGGGAAGCTATAAAAAAGGCTAACAAGATGCTCGGATATATTGTGAGAAGTGTTGAATTTAAATCAAGGGAAGTAATGTTAAAACTCTACAATGCATTAGTAAGACCTCACCTAGAATATTGTGTTCAGTTCTGGTCACCTCGTTACAAAAAGGATATTGCTGCTCTAGAAAGAGTGCAAAGAAGAGCAACCGAATTATCCTGGGTTTAAAAGGCATGTCGTATGCAGACAGGCTAAAAGAATTGAATCTATTCAGTCTTAAACAATGAAGACTACGCGGCGATCTGATTCAAACATTCAAAATCCTAAAAGGCATAGACACTGTCAACCCAGGGGACTTCTTTGACCTGATAAAAGAAACAAGGACCAGGGGTCACAAATGGAGATTATATAAAGGGGCATTCAGAACAGAAAATAGGAGGCACTTTTTTACACAGAGAATTGTGAGGGTCTGGAACCAACTCCCCAGTAATGTTGTTGAAGCTGACACCCTGGGATCCTTCAAGAAGCTGCTTGATGAGATTCTGGGATCAATAAGCTACTAACAACCAAACGAGCAAGATGGGCTGAATAGCCTCCTCTCGTTTGTAAACTTTCTTATGTTCTTATGTTGTTATATTCTAATTGTAATGAAAAGAACTTTTCTTGATGCTTTTGATGAGCTTCCCTTTTATATGAAAAGCCATTTCTTCAATTCGGTGTGATATTGTGTTGTCAGATAAAGGAACAACATCAAGCTGTTTTTGAAATTATGTATTTTGCAGCAGGTAGAAGACTCTAACCTATTGTATGCGAATTCCCAGTCTGAGCAATCCTTAAACTCGCTTTGTAAGACGCTTCCAAAGCCTTCGCATTAACTCCGCTGAGAGCCTTTATTGTTTTCTTACTGCCTTGAAATTGAATTAGTTTTCTTTTAAAAAAAATCAAGCGGTTTGTCTTTTAGAGCGCCGTGCTTTGTATGCAGTCAAGGCAAGCAACGCACTGAGGAACTGGTTCACTTTTCTGCACACTCCATGTGAATCCACATGCTAAATATGCCGGATCGTATCTTCTTGTAACCTTGCGTTTACATGTACTTGAAGTCGCAGGTTGAATAGCATAACTACCACAGGCATCTTGGCTTTTTTCACTTAAGTCAGCGGTATTAGCATTAGCAGGCAAATCAACGGCTTTGTTGAGGTCTGATTCAACTGGTTTTTCAGTAGGCCGCTCCTCAGTTTCTGTATGTTTTCTCTTAAATGTACAAATTTCAACCACCTTTCCATTGTAGAGAATTCAAAATTAATATCTTCTGAATTCCATACGAACACCGACACGGACACGTATGTATTTTATGTAATCGTTTAAAAGGTGCAGAAGCTGCAAATAAAGAAATGAACAAGTTACTGAATGGGCACAAAATATATATGAATTAATTAGTTTGGCTGATAGCGTGCCACAAGTATATTATTCACGTATCACCAGTGGTACGCGTACCACAGTTTGGGAACCGCTGTTCTAGATGATGCAAAACTTTTGGCCATGTCGCTGTATAAACCCTTCTTTACTAATCCAATATGCGGAATTCAGTGTCAGATAAATATATAAAGTAGGGGTGGACACCAGTATTGATATCGATATTTTGATGTGATATTGTTATTGTTCGATATCGATAATAATTTTCATATATTGAAATTGTGGGATTAAAAAATAAAAATTCTCTTAATTTTTATTGCTAATACTGCTAAAAATTCAAACTCAGTATAATTAAGTTTATTTTATATTAAGATACAACAAACCCTATGCATACCTTGTTAGTCTTGTAGGCAAACGCTACACATTCAAGTATCATTTAACCATTTTATTCCACTGATTGGCGTTTTTCTTTTTCTAAGAACCCGATTTAACAAATGTATTTCAAACATTCAGTAGCTATAAATCAAGAAACAACAAATCTACAACCTGTGTACCCACTCTTGTGTGCTCTACTCCTGTTTGTTCACCTGTTTCCTCTCCCCCCAATCCCTTACACCAGCATTTCCCAAACTATTTTGGATCCCGCCCCACAGTAGTGAAGGTGAGCACTGTCCCCCCCCCCCCCCCCCCTTTATAAATGTAAAAATTTGATATTTGCTGATAACTTAACAAAATACAAAACTTAGTACAAATTATATATATATACAGACGTGCTCAAATTTGTTGGTACCCCTCCACAAAAAATGAAGAATGCACAATTTTCTCTGAAATAACTTGAAACTGACAAAAGTAATTGACATCCACCATTGTTTATTCCATATTTAATAGAAATCAGACTTTGCTTTTGATTTTTTATTCAACATAATATTGTAAATAAGAAAACAAATGAAAATGGCATGGACAAAAATGATGGGACCGCTAACCTAATATTTTGTTGCACAACCTTTAGAGGCAATCACTGTAAACAAACGTTTTCTGTAGCTCTCAATGAGACTTCTGCACCTGTTAACAGGTAGTTTGGCCCACTCTTCCTGAGCAAACTGCTCCAGCTGTCTCAGGTTTGATGGGTGCCTTCTCCAGACTGCAAGTTTCAGCTCTTTCCATAGATGTTCGATAGGATTCATAGAAGGCCACTTCAGAATAGTCCAATATTTTGTTCTTATCCATTCTTGGGTGCTTTTAGCTGTGTGTTTTGGGTCATTATCCTGTTGGACCTGCGACTGAGACTGAGCTTTCTGACACTGGGCAGTACGTTTCGCTCCAGAATGCCTTGATAGTCTTGAGATTTCATTGTGCCCTGCACAGATTCAAGGCACCCTGTGCCAGGCGCAGCAAAGCAGCCACAAAATATAACCGAGCCTCCTCCATGTTTCACTGTAGGTATGGTGTTCTTTTCTTTGAAAGCTTCATTTTTTCATCTGTGAACATAGAGCTGATGTGACTTGCCAAAAAGCTCTAGTTTTGACCAAAGGACATGCTCCCAGAAGGATTGTGGCTTGTCAGTATGCATTTTAGCAAATTCCAGTCTGGCTTTTTTATGTTTTTCTGTCAAAAGTGGAGTCCTCCTGGGTCTTCTTCCATGGAGCCCACTTTCGCTCAAAAAGCGATGGATGGTGCGATCAGGAACTGGCGTACCTTCACCTTGGAGTTCAGCTTGTATCTCTTTGGCAGTTATCCTTGGTTCTTTTTCTACCATTCGCACTATCCTTCTGTTCACTCTGGGGTCGATTTTCCTCTTGCGGCCGCGCCCAGGGAGGTTGGCTACAGTTCCATGGACCTTAAACTTCTTAATAATATTTACAACTGTTGTCACAGGAACATCAGGCTGCTTGGAGATGGTCTTGTAGCCTTTACCTTTACCATGCTTGTCTATTATTTTCTTTCTGATCTCCTCAGACAACTCTCTCCTTTGCTTTCTCTGGTCCATGTTCAGTGTGGTGCACACAATGATACCAAACAGCACAGTGACTACTTTTCTCCATTTAAATAGGCTGAATGACTGATTACAAGATTGGAGACATGTGTGATACTAATTAAAGAAACTAATTAGTTTGAAATATCACTATAATCCAATTATTTATTATCTTTTCTAAGGGGTACCAACAAATGTGTCCAGACCATTTTAGAATATCTTTGTAAAATAAGCAATAATTCATCTCTTTTCACAGCTTCTTTGCTTTATTCTATGACATACCAAAGGCATGCAAGTATACATGATAAAATACCTTTTAATTTCATCATTTTTTAGCAGGAATGAAGCATTATTTCAATGAGCTGTAAGGGTACCAACAAATTTGAGCGCATCTGTATATATACAGTGCCTTGCGAAAGTATTCGGCCCCCTTGAACTTTGCGACCTTTTGCCACATTTCAGGCTTCAAACATAAAGATATGAAACTGTAATTTTTTGTGAAGAATCAACAACAAGTGGGACACAATCATGAAGTGGAACGAAATTTATTGGATATTTCAAACTTTTTTAACAAATAAAAAACTGAAAAATTGGGCGTGCAAAATTATTCAGCCCCCTTAAGTTAATACTTTGTAGCGCCACCTTTTGCTGCGATTACAGCTGTAAGTCGCTTGGGGTATGTCTCTATCAGTTTTGCACATCGAGAGACTGAAATTTTTGCCCATTCCTCCTTGCAAAACAGCTCGAGCTCAGTGAGGTTGGATGGAGAGCATTTGTGAACAGCAGTTTTCAGTTCTTTCCACAGATTCTCGATTGGATTCAGGTCTGGACTTTGACTTGGCCATTCTAACACCTGGATATGTTTATTTGTGAACCATTCCATTGTAGATTTTGCTTTATGTTTTGGATCATTGTCTTGTTGGAAGACAAATCTCCGTCCCAGTCTCAGGTCTTTTGCAGACTCCATCAGGTTTTCTTCCAGAATGGTCCTGTATTTGGCTCCATCCATCTTCCCATCAATTTTAACCATCTTCCCTGTCCCTGCTGAAGAAAAGCAGGCCCAAACCATGATGCTGCCACCACCATGTTTGACAGTGGGGATGGTGTGTTCAGGGTGATGAGCTGTGTTGCTTTTACGCCAAACATAACGTTTTGCATTGTTGCCAAAAAGTTCGATTTTGGTTTCATCTGACCAGAGCACCTTCTTCCACATGTTTGGTGTGTCTCCCAGGTGGCTTGTGGCAAACTGTAAACGACACTTTTTATGGATATCTTTAAGAAATGGCTTTCTTCTTGCCACTCTTCCATAAAGGCCAGATTTGTGCAGTATACGACTGATTGTTGTCCTATGGACAGAGTCTCCCACCTCAGCTGTAGATCTCTGCAGTTCATCCAGAGTGATCATGGGCCTCTTGGCTGCATCTCTGATCAGTCTTCTCCTTGTATGAGCTGAAAGTTTAGAGGGACGGCCAGGTCTTGGTAGATTTGCAGTGGTCTGATACTCCTTCCATTTCAATATTATCGCTTGCACAGTGCTCCTTGGGATGTTTAAAGCTTGGGAAATCTTTTTGTATCCAAATCCGGCTTTAAACTTCTCCACAACAGTATCTCGGACCTGCCTGGTGTGTTCCTTGTTCTTCATGATGCTCTCTGCGCTTTAAACGGACCTCTGAGACTATCACAGTGCAGGTGCATTTATACGGAGACTTGATTACACACAGGTGGATTCTATTTATCATCATTAGTCATTTAGGTCAACATTGGATCATTCAGAGATCCTCACTGAACTTCTGGAGAGAGTTTGCTGCACTGAAAGTAAAGGGGCTGAATAATTTTGCACGCCCATTTTTTCAGTTTTTTATTTGTTAAAAAAGTTTGAAATATCCAATAAATTTCGTTCCACTTCATGATTGTGTCCCACTTGTTGTTGATTCTTCACAAAAAATTACAGTTTCATATCTTTATGTTTGAAGCCTGAAATGTGGCAAAAGGTCGCAAAGTTCAAGGGGGCCGAATACTTTCGCAAGGCACTGTATATATATATATATATATATATATATATATATATATATATATATATATATATATATATATATATATACACATACATATACATATACATATACATATATATATATATATATATATATATATATATATATATATATATATATATATATATACATATATATTTGGATTAAGTTTTATATATAAATAGAAAACATACTGTTTTTCTATACGAGGCTGCAGTTTGGAAGTCACTACTCTTTCACTAGTCACTAGTTCTCATTCAATGTTCAGCTGCAACCTGTATTTTGTCTTGATGCTGGCAACTGCAGAGAAACCAAGTTCACACAAATAGGAAGTAGCAAATGGAATAAGTATGCACATAGCCTTTATGCTAAAAAGTGGCTACTCTTCTTCTATACTTGACCAAAATTCAGGCGGTCGGAAACTGCAGTTTTAAAGTCGAATCCGAAGTCATGTCTATGTACTGTTCTTCTTCAAGAGTATTAAAATCATCACCAGGAGTCCTTGTGCTGAATGGGTTTCTAATCCAGTCATATTTTCCAATGTCGGTGTCCGAAAAGTATTTCTGAAAGTGAGTTCTAATGATGAAAGGTGTTTTTATGCACTGCAGTACTTCTCTGAAATTCTGCGACTCATTATTTTTGACGAATATTTTGAGATTCGGGAACATGTCCATGTTATCCTCCAAATTTCCAGTTCTAGCGCAGGGAGGTCTAGGCAGACCAGCATGGTGTCCAGGAGCAAGGGGCAAGGGACCGCACTGACCAGCACCGGACGAGCTTCCGGGGTTGCAGGATGGAGCTGTGGTGGAGGTGTGCACTTAACCTCCTCTGGCTCGGGAGACAGCACCTCTTCTCCCTTGATTGCAGCCAGAGACAGCCATGGCTTCACTTCCTCTGGCTTCGGGAAGGACTCCTCCTCCCGTCATTAACCCAGCACCAGCTCCTCTGGTGCAGGAGACCGCGGGGCTTCTCTCGCCAACTCCAGCTCTGTAGGCTTCTGCTCTGGCAGCCCTAATTCCACTCTCCACCTCTCGTTGTGCTCTAACTGAGCAGTGGTGTTCCTGTTGATCCTGGCGATCAACTCTTCTATGCTTTTCAGTCTCTTTCTGGGTCTTTAGGGGCGCCCACACACGCTGACACGCTATTTTTAATACACAAAATGAAATAAACAAACAAATCCTAACTCCGTGTTGTAGCACTGACTACACAGGCAGGTCCCTGACTAGCTCGCAGGACGGCTAAGCCATTTACCTGCCAAACAAAAACACACCACACAGGTTTAACACAGAACAGAAAGGTTTTTACACTACCTTTTTCTTTTTACTCTTGAGCACACTATCAAGCAGGCTTCTATACACACCAGCATCCCCGAACAGGCTGGCTGCTTCCTGATTCAAGCATTCAAAATCCTAAAAGGTATAGACAATGTCGACCCAGGGGACTTTTTTGACCTGAAAAAAGAAACAAGGACCAGGGGTCACAAATGGAGATTAGATAAAGGGGCATTCAGAACAGAAAATAGGAGGCCATTTTTTACACAGAGAATTGTGAGGGTCTGGAACCAACTCCCCAGTAATGTTGTTGAAGCTGACACCCTGGGATCCTTCAAGAAGCTGCTTGGTGAGATTCTGGGATCAATAAGCTACTAACAACCAAACAAGCAAGATGGGCTGAAAGGCCTCCTCTCGTTTATAAACTTTCTTATGTTCTTATGTTCCTTTAAATACCCTGCACCTGGTTCTAATTTACAATGATCACCAGGTGCAGGGGATAATTAATAATAAAACAATTAACAAATATAATTAAACAATTAAACAGAATGTGCATACACACACGTTTCATGCAGGGAGGATATTAACCCCCTCCCTGCTGTGTTACTATATATATATATACTGTATATATATAGGGGGGGGGTTATGCTGGAGATTGTAAATGTGTTTATGGATAACAAACTAAAATTAAAAATAAGGTATACCTTTTTTGCACGTGATTATATAGATTATGTTTGATTATTTTTGTAATAGAATAGGGCTATTCAATTTCATTAATTGTACAGTCTAAAAAAACAACCCCTATATGTAACGAGTAGATTAACACATCTTCTAGTGCGGACCGTTGCTTATGCTTTAATTACCAAAGTGTAGGACTGTGAAAAAGAAGAATGAAACGGAATTATCCCAGCGGCGGTGAAAAGCGAAAACACTCAAAAGAAAAGGTAAAGCATATGGTAACTTACCCTAAACTAACATCATTCTTTGCATCACAGCAAGCAGCAGGCGATAAATAAGATGCTAGTACGTCGTCGGCTGCAGCTACTGCAGATGTTATTGGACCACGAGCTGAAACAGCTGCAGATCGTGGAAACCAAGGAGGGCTCTCTCACAACATGCTGTGGCTAGCACCACAGATATTGGCATGTTATCTAATGACCCAGCGCTTTGGTCAGATCATATAAGCAATAATGAATGATGCGAAATTGTAAAAAGAGGTAGATTATGGAAATAGAATTTCCACAGAACGATGCGGCAGCAGTTGCACGCCGTTTTACGAAAGAGAACTACACAACCCAGTATCGGGGGTGTCGGGGTCCACTATAAATCCACTATATATAGAGGGCGTGAGAGACCCATAGAAAAACAAATAGGTGAACAAATACTGTACCACTCCCTTGTTTTATCGGGGCGTCAGGGTCCAATATAAATCCTTTACGCAACCCGCTTTTTCTCATTTTTCATATAAAAAGCAGCACACCATTTTAATTTTTACTGTGGAGGGTAATTGCTTCTCATCAACAAGTCTCATGAGTCTTTCTCTCCTTTCTCAAATGTACAAACCCGCTGCATTGAAAGAGTCCATCCCAACATAGGAAGTTTGTTGCTAGGGTACTGACATCACTGCCCTGTGACATGCACTGCAGCTACAAGTGAACACCTCGTCGGCTAAAATAAAAACCGCTTCAGCAAGTAGATATTTAATTTGCTTTGTGTTATTGTGCAATGCGTGTGTATATGAGAACAGTACGATGTTAATGCTTTGTTGAGCTAAAAAAAAATGCCTATGTATATTGCAGCTAAGGCATGTGCAGTTAGACTAGGGTGACCACCCGTCCCGAAATGCAAACACCAAGTCCCGGTCCCGGGCTGCATGACTGCAGGACAGCATTTGTCCCGGATTCACAGTCCCGGAACACAGTTCAAACTTACCACTTAACCAACGTTCAACCATAGGGGAGACCGGGATTGGTTGTCACACTTTTTACTCTTTATTATTTTCCTCAATCTGCTGACATTCTGCAAGGTTATGTTCCTTATTATATTGAAGAATAACTCTTCACGTACAAACTGATGTTTTTTTTATTTCAGCATAACTTTATTCCAAATATGATATTTTGATAACCTGCCCCATACCGAAATAAAATATGTGCTAACCTATGTTCGATGGAATTTACATAAAATTACAAGATGGTCGAGTTCCAGACAATAAAACACACATTACAGTATCATGTGACCATATCATCCTCCTTGTTCCCCAACGGCTGACACTGCTTTGGCGGTGCAGACAGAAAACAAAATGTAATTCATACACACCAGTATATTATTATTTTAATTTAAAAGCAGACAGTGTTTTTTTAAATGCGAAATGGCTGACTCCATTAGTGGCAGAGACACTGATACCTATAGTGAAACATCAGACTCGGAGAAAGAAGGACCCTCAGCCTCGGCCTCTTCCACAACGCCACCAAAGAAAAAAGTAAGCACCTGTGTAAATTCAGAGATGAGTGGGTTAGGTCATACACGTGAATTCGGAAAAATCCAAAAAATTCAACTGAAGTTTTTTGTACATTATGTACTATTATTATTTATTTATTAGCCGACACCCTTATCCAGGGCGACTTACAATTGTTACAAGATATCACATTATTTTTACATACAATTACCCATTTATACAGATGGGTTTTCACTGGAGCAATCTAGGTAAAGTACCTTGCTCAAGGGTACAGCAGCAGTGTCCCCCACAAGGGATTGAACCCACGACCCTCCGGTCAGAAGTCCAGAGCCCTAACCACTACTCCACACTGCTGCTCTCATAGAAGAGAGTTTGGAATTGGACACAGAGGTGAAAACGATATCAAGAAGCATTCAAAGTCAGACGGACACAAAGCGAATGTTGTTTCTGTTACCAGACAGACACTGATGACTGTATTCGCTGTGAAATCAAATGGTGTAGACCGGATAAAGAAATGTACAGCAGCGGAGACTGCAAACCAACATCACCATTCTTATCGATTTTTTAGACTGCACAAACAAGCTAGTTAGCAGTGTGTTTAGCGATTCAGACACGGCAACGAAAATATCGTGTGGACACACAAAAGCTGTGGCCATAACTGAAAATGTACTTGCCCCATGCAGCGTAGAGCTTATGCTAAACAAATTAAAGAAGTCCTACATGTTTTACAGTGTGTCTTCTGATGCATCAAATAAAGGAAACACTAAGCTCTTCCCCTTTACTCTGAGGTATTTTGTACCAACACACGGTATTCAGACAGGTCTGTTGGATTTTTACAGTGACCATGATGAGACAGCAGCGATTTCAGAGACACTAAAGCATGTGCTAGATTCTAATGGGTTTGACTTATTCCTCATGTCTGCCTACTGCGCTGACAATGCCAGTGTGAATGATGTAAAACACCATTCAGTGTATCAATTGCTTAAAAGAGAAAACAGTGGGATCGTAGCTGCCAACTGCCCAGCACACATAACCCACAACTGTGCAAAGTTTGCTGCTGATAAACTGGAATATGATGTGGAGACAGTGATCATTCAAATTTTCAGCCACTTTTCAGTTTCAGCGAAGAGAGCAGAGAACTTAAGGGAGTCTTTTGAATTTGTTGAGATAGAGCGGGTCGAGATAGTAAGACACGTACAAACTCGATGGCTTTCCCTTGCACCAGCTGTAGACAAGATGTTGAAGTCCTGGCCAGCGATCAAATCATATTTCCAGTCACTGGGAAAGGAAGAGTGCCCCAACACTATCTGGAAGTTCATAGCAGATGAAACTGGTGAGAAAGCTACTGCTAAATCCATTCCAGAGCTCGACATGCTGTTTCTGCAGAATGTGTTGCAAATTTTCCAAGAAACAGTTCTTAAACTTGAAAAACAGGATCTGCCCATCACTAGTTTGTACAATGCTGTCATTAAGAAACAAACTACAGAGAAGGAAAGAAGACACATTCTTCGGCTATTTGGTGAATACAGGTCTGAAAAACCTGACAGACAATGATGCAAAAAAGACGGAACAGGATCTGCTCTGTTTTTACGACAGAGCGCTAAACTATCTTGAAAAGTGGTTTGACTTCTCAGATGCCAATCTTTTAAAAACGTTTGAAGTACTGTCACTGGAAAAAGACTGCCCGTTCAGCTGGGAAGGCTTGTGCAAAGTTGCAGAGACCCTGAATTTGGCAGATTCCTTAAAGATTGATTTTGATGAACGATACGAAGAATTTTCATGCATTGCTCCGATACTTAGCTGTGTTACAGAGACCAATATGACCACTGACCAAAAATGGAAGAATATGTTTGAAAAGGCAGGCCCTGCTGCTGAGCAGAATTTGAAACATCTTTTGAAAATTGTTTCATTTGTACGTAGCATACCTTGCACTAATGCCTATGCTGTGAGGGCATTGAGCTTGATGAACACGATATGGACGGATCAAAGAAACCGGTGTTTTGTGGATCTGGTAAAAGCTGAACTGCAAGTAAAATTAAACTACCGGTTCTCTTGCCTTGAGTTCTACCAATTTGTCAGATCAAATGCAAACCCTTGGAATCTGCAAGATCTGATAGAAAGTACACATTTAAATCGAAATGAACGATGCTGGTTTTATTTTTATTTTATTATTATTATCACATTTTCTGGAGAACTGTACCTTATATTGCAAAAAACCCCAACAAAAAACAAAAAAAAACCCCACAAACTTTTGAAAAACAATCTGAAGGATTAAAGTCCAGGGAAGAACGACACATTGGTAAGTTGACATATTTTTTATAATTACCTTTATTAAATGTAAAATGTGTACATATACAATACCCTACGCCCTCAGCAAATGTGATAGCAGTGTTTCCAAGGAGGGCAGCGCCTTTCACATACTCTTAAAGAACATGAATATTCAAAGCCACACGCACAGAACATGGGAACATGGTGCACCCTACAGATAGGAATGAGCACTAGTATGACTATTGATCACCCCATGGAATTAATTTTGCTCGAACAGTACTGTAAATCTGCTCTGACTAGACTTGTAGCCATTGTTTGTCATTTTGCAGAGCGAAATCTGGCTTTTCGTGGACATACATTTGTATGGACATCTTATTTGTATGGATGCTGTTATGTTGTGTGTGCCAGTTGTCGGATAGTGTGGAGTTATTATCATGCTTATTATTGCTAAGATTCAAGGTGGGGGAGAGGCAGTGATTTGCGACAGACACTGTTTTAAAGTCAATTGAAAGCTGCAATAAACAAGCTTCATTCCTTCAAAGTTTAAAATCAGTTGTTTGTCCATTTATTCAAAATAACCAGATGCAGTATGCAACAAATGCTTTCTTATACCTAATAAACAGTGTGTTTATTTTTTATAATCTCTAATTACTGTTGTTCTGCATCTTGGAATTGTTTAAAATATACTTGTCTGGCAGCCCTCCCCTGGTAGGGGCCCCGGAATCCAGTACTGCAGGGGGCAAACACCGTAAACATATTTAAGTAAAAATAAATCTAATGTAATGTCTTTTTGTGCACATTTCATACTGGCAGAATACACACACCCCTCGTTATATCGCCCCTCGCTATACTGCAGATTCGGATATATCGCGGTCCTGGAGTTGGCTCCCCATTTTTACAGTCTAACTGCGTATGCCTTAGCTGCAATATACATAGGCACTTATAATTACTGTTCATTTTATTTTGTACTGCAGATCACAAACAAAAATATACAAAACAATTAAAAACAAAGCATTAATATTGTACTGTTATCATATAGGCTACACATGTATTGTACAATAACACAAAGTAAATTAAATATCTACTTGCTGAAGCAAGTAGGTGTTCACATGTGGCAGCAATGGTGTGCTGCTTTTTATACAAAAAATGAGAAAAAGCAGGTTGCGTAGAGGATTTATATTGGACCCTGACGCCCCTGATAAAACGAGGGAGTGGTTGTACAGTATTTGTTAGCCTATTTGTTTTTCTATGGGTCTCTCGCTATATTGCGGCCCTCGATATAGAGCAGATTTATATTGGACCCCGACACCCGCGATATATCGAGTGGGTGGTTGTGGCAAAGTGGTGAATATGTGCAGGTGAGTGCAGTGCAGAGTGGAGTAATCACACAGACAACGTATTGTACAGGTGCAAGGGTGTTTATTAATGTTTATAATGTCCAGAGCCTTGTGGCAACAACCTGTAAACAATAATAACGATGGAAGTGGTACAGCGGCGTGTATCACTCCGTTTGTAAAAATCCCACGGGTTTGACCCGCAACCAAAAAGTCCCGTCTTTCCTCACCCACACAAAACACAAACCCAGACACAGTTCCTCCAGTGCGTGAATTAAGTGCTCGTGGTGCAAAGACAGTTCTGAAGTGAAAAAGGTGAGTGCTGATGTCCGGGTTTAATGCTGGCTGGCGGCTACAGCTCCGGATCGTGCTAGTATTCTTTTAACGACAAACCACACAAAACAAACAGTGTTACGAGACAGACGAATACACAGAACACTCACGGTTTCTTATTTAACAGTTCACGGGCTCCTTCTAGGTTTGTTTGCTAACCATCTACAAAGGAACAGATCACTCAAGCCATGCCCCCTATTTATACCCTCGCCCATGACCCCGAGTTTAACGAGTGCATCTGCTCCTCCAGTCCACGGATGCCACGCCGCTTACCGTCCGGGTCAATGAGCTTGGGTGCCGTAGCACCGCCCCTTTCCTAAATGACCGACTTCCATCTACCCTACGGAATAAATTGTCGTGCCATTTAATTAAGGGTACTCTGTTCCTCTTGCACCGTGCCCTCACAGGTCGAGAAGGAGATCTAACACCAAGAATCATTCGATCTCTGTCACAGTGGTGTACTTGCAATTTAAGCTGCCGACATTGCTTCATAGGCACAGAACAGTTTAATTGTGTAATAATGGACAATTCGCTGTTTATAGTTAAAGCATAAATATTAACTGACATTTTATTGTGTTAAAACTGAAAACGGTATCAAAGGTACATCCACAAAAAGTTTATTTATATATTACCTTATTGTGCGATACTTTTTTCTCACGGATCTTACTGTCCGAATGTGACGGGCATAAGAAATGTATGGAATAAAGTTCTCTATCAAGTACAAAATGTAACCATTATCGTATGGCTGTTTACCTCCTAAAGACCTCGAACCTGAATAGATATCTCAAAGCTGCACGCCAGTGCCTGTGATGCAGTCATGCCTCCCCCAAGGGCATAAGAAGACTGCACGCACAGATACCAGCATCATTTTTCCTTTCAGAAGACTGAACCATAGACAGATGAGTTTGTTACTTTTGATCTGCATGTTATTCACTAATTGTGTATTACACTGATTAATGCGATAATTATTAAGTTGTTTTTGTTTTACTAATTACACGTCATTTTTTGCACATACTGTTGTTTGTTACATCCTGCGGCTGCCTTGTGCCCTGCGTGAAACCGACGGCTTGTGTCGCCCCTTCCCAGGGACCAAGCAACTTGAGTAGGCTGACTTGTGCTTCCTTACAGGCTGCTTCACTCCGGCTGGAGTTACAAAATAAAATGTTGTTTTTGTATACGATTTTATTATTATTTGAACTGTAATTGTGTGATTACTGTTTGCTGTGAGAAAGAGTTTCTTTCTCTTGTCTGATTTTCTGTCTTATTTTTGCAGAAACACGAGCGCAGCTGCATGGCTCAGCAGCTCTGCTTTGACTGAGATACGCGCTTAGGCTGAGATTGCTTGCAGTCTCTGCCACAGTATCTCGCTGCTGTCTTGGTGACTGCTTGCAGCACCATTACGAAGGCTGTTAGTGCTCTAACAGCTGGCTTCCCTCAGTCTCCTATGCGTTTGGACTGTTTGGGATTGCCAGAAGCTATATAGGTGGGCATCCGTGGATACTGCTTCTTGCGGTAAAGCGAAGCATGTAGACCTGTAGGTCACCGACCCACTCCGTTCCTGACCCGGTACCCATACTGAACAGGGATCGAGGTTAATGCACCAGTACCGTATCAACCCGGTGCAAGTCACTGCACGTGTACCGTACTGAGGGCACCGTACCAAGGGTACCGTACCCGACCCGGTGCAAGTCACTGCACGTGTACCGTACCGAGGGCACCGTACCAAGGGTACCGTACCGACCCGGTGCAAGTCACTGCACGTGTACCGTACCAAGGGCACCGTACCAAGGGTACCGTACCGACCCTGTGCAAGTCACTGCACGTGTACCGTACCAAGGGTACCTAACCGACCAGGTGCAAGTCACTGCACGTGTACCGTACCGACCCGGTGCAAGTCACTGCACGTGTACCGTACCAAGGGCACCGTACCAAGGGTACCGTACCGACCCTGTGCAAGTCACTGCACGTGTACCGTACCAAGGGTACCTAACCGACCAGGTGCAAGTCACTGCACGTGTACCGTACCAAGGGTACCGTACCAACCCGGTGCAAGTCACTGCACGTGTACCGTACCAAGGGTACCGTACTGACCCGGTGCAAGTCACTGCACGTGTTCCGTACCAAGGGTACCGTACCGACCGGGTGCGAGTCACTGCACGTATACCATACCAACCCGATGTTAAGGCACCGAACCGACCCGGTACTGCCCGGTTCCATCTCGTTTCCATACAATTCCGACTCGTTGCAATCTCACCAACCCGGTTCCGACCGCGGTACCATACCTGGTTCAGGTCTTGACCTGCCCTGTTATAGTTTTTACAGTACTGTACACTGTGTCCATCCTGTTACATTACTGTACATAAGAACATAAGAAAGGTTACAAACGAGAGGAGGCCATTCGACCCGTCTTGTTCTTTTGGTTGTTACTAGCTTATTGATCCCAGAATATCATCAAGCAGCCTTTTGAAGGATCCCAGGGGGTCCGCTTCAACAACATTACTGGGGAGTTGGTTCCAGACTTCCACAATTCTCTGTGTAAAAAAGTGCCTCCTATTTTCTGTTTTGAATGTCCCGTTTTCTAATCCCCATTTGTGACCCTTGGTCCTTGTTTCTTTTTTCAGGTCGAAAAAGTCCTCTGGGTCGACATTGTATATACGTTTTAGAATATTAAATGCTTGAATCAGATCTTCTTTGTGCAAGACTGAATAGATTCAATTATTTTAGCCTGTCTGCATATGACATGCCTTTTAACCCTATGCTGCCCACGGGGAATTATCATATTTGGTCATAAATATGAACACTTTCTGTTTAAGCGCTTGTAGTTTTAGAACCTTAAATCAGAAATTAAAACCCAATACACCTACAGAAAGCCATTAAGTAGATCTTTCATTTTGTTGTGGGGTGATTTATTTATTTTTCATATGAGCTACACCTCCCAAAAAATTATCTCTACACCTCCCAAAAAAAACCTCTTTCCAAGTGTTATATATAAAAAAAAGAAAGATTAGAGCACAATTTTCCAAGGATTTCAGATCTGAAATCAGAATTGAAATATCTTGAACAGTTGCAGAGCTAGATAAGCTTTTACAATGCATAGTATTTTACAAAAAAATCTACCTCTGAATGGCAAATGTAAAATAATAAATAACATTTTTAAAAATTGCCAATTTCAACCTCTTTCCAAGTTTCATAAAAAAAATTAAAACAAAACTTACAGTATATTGTACCTTCACAATTTGTCAAGGATTTTAAATCTGAAATCATAATTTTAATATCTTGTACAGTTGCAGAACTAGATAAGGTTTTATAATGCATAGTATTTTATAAAAATCAACTTCCGAAATGGCAAAGGCAGACCAGGGTTAAGACTTACCAAAAAGTGAGATTGGAAACAGTATTGCCCTGTTTAAGATACAATTATATTTCTGTATAAAAATAAAGAAACAACACACAAGTTATCAAGTAAAATGTTTATTTTATTTTTTTTATTTGAAAAAAAAAGTATATTACAAATAAAACTTTGATATTAAGAATTTTATTTGGGAGGGAGGGAGACAAAAAAAACCTTCCTATTGTGCTGTATTTATTTATCTTCAAAACTATCCTGCAGTTAAAGTGCTGGGCTGGGGCTCCTCCAGATCACTCTCCTCCTCATCATCCTCCTGCAGCAGCTCTTCATCAAGAAGGTCAGCCTCCGTGGCGTACATGCCCTCGATCTCCTCCTCAGTCAGGGCCCTCCTCCTCTAAAGTGACTGAACCAGATGTCTCCATCCATCTTCTGGCTTACACACACCCACACAAAACATTAAAATACCAATTAATAATAATAAACAATTCTCCATCTTTTTTCCACACACAGAAAAATTAAACTGACAACAACAAAATAAAATAAAAAAGTAAACTAATAATAAAATACATGGCTGACTAATAATAACTACAACTAAATAATGCCTCACTGTTCTTTGCACAAACAAAATAAAATATTCATGGCTAAATAATACACAAATTAAGTAAATCATGATAAAATACATGGCTAAATAATAATAACTAATAATAATAAGTTACAGCTAAATCATACCTCTCTTCTTTACACACATATACACTTCGGAGCGCTAACTACACATTTATGCAGGTCACTCCAACATTATTATTTACAGGTCTTTGCCATAAGGCTCTGGACATTGTAAAACCATTCAATAAACACCCTTGCACCTGGAAATCATTGTCTGTCAGTTTTGTATCCGCTCCACTCTGCACTGCACTCACCTGTATTCACTCACCACTCTGTCACAGCTACACATCCTCCCCCTTAAGTGCGCAGCACTGATCGGCCATTCCAAGGCCACTTCCCTCCACCCTTAAAGGACCACCCCGCTCTCAAGTGCCATCTCCTTTGTCTTCGTCCTCATCCACGGGCAGGCTTGAGGATGGGTCGGTCCTTCCTCCGGCGTCCACAGGAAGGGACCATGAACCAGCGACGAGGGACCCCACCGAGGTGACTTGCGCTTTCAGTTTCATGTACTCTTTCTGTGTACTTTGTTGGTGGTCCCTTTTAAACGCTCTTTAAAGTGCCTTTTTCCTCTGAATAGTTGTTTTAATTGATCTATTAAACCATTTTGGCCATTTTGTTTTAGATTGTGATTTGTCTACTTTTGGGATGTATTTGTTTTGTGCCTCTAGCACTACATTTTTGAAAAATAGCCATCCTTTCTCTGTGGGTGTTTTCTGTATTTTTCGCCAATCTACATGCCTCCCCTCTAGTCGGTGCCTTGACAAATTGCATTAGGAAGCAGTCAATTGTCATTTCTACCATTTCAATTTCGGCTGTCTTGCTCCCCACTGGGTTTTCCGATTTTATATGTGGCTTCTCCTTTGCTTACACGCATTTCTAATGTAATTGTGTAACAGATTATTTTGCTTGGTATCTGAATTTGGCAGTCTATAGCATGCTCCTATTATTATGCCCTTTGAATTTGTGTCCATTATTCTGACCCATATTGATTCTGCATTGTTTTTTTCGTCCAGACTTAAAACCTGGGCTTCAAGACTATTTTTGATGTACAGTGTTACCCCTCCGCCTCTTCTGTCCTGCCTGTCTTTCCTATACAGTGTATACCCACAAATATTATATTCGTCTCCATCACTCATGGATAACCAAGTTTCTGTAACACCTATCACATTGTAGTTACTTGTTAGTGCAGTAGCTTCAAGTTCTAACATTTTGTTTTTGTGACTTCTAGCATTTAAATAAATACATTTAATGGCTATCTTACCTGAGTTGTTGCCCTTATTTTGATGTAGTCTCCCTTCTGTTTTTTTGTTGATTTCTCCCCCCTTCCTTTCTCGTTTAAATGCTTCTGAAACTCCTCAGTAGATTGATTCCCTTTTTATTTTAGTGCAGTCTGTCCCGCCTATATAGATAGTCCTTGTTGTAGAATGTGTTGCAATGTTCAAGGAAGGTGAAGCCTTCCTGTGTGCACCACGATTATTTTCAGCTGTCCATATGGTCCTTTGCAAGGTGCTGGAAGTGCATGACAAAGGCTCCTGGAAGGCAGCACACTGTTGTTGTAAGGGGGTCCAGACAGCACACTGAACTTGCTGTGTTTCTCAATATGGAGTTCCCGACAATCATGACCTCCCTTTTTTTTGCTGCCTGGCCAGCACCGTTTATGGGGTCCTTGATGTTGTTCCTTTCGTTCTCTTGATGCTGGTTCAAATTTGTTTGACGTTTTGATTTCTGGTGGTTTCTGTTTCAACCCTCTTCTATCTTCCTGGTGGCTTTCTGTCTGTTAGGGGTGCAAACTTTCAAGAATTTCGGGTGTGCCAGCTCCTCAAACTCCTGTAGCTCTCTCATTTCGTGCAGCTCCATTTCTAGTTGCTCGTTGAAACAAGTCCTCAATCTTGCAACACTTTACACACACTTGGTTTAGCTCTGCTCGGTTTTCTCGGATTTCTCAAATCATGCTGGTGTCACAGATTACTGGCTTTCGAACTGCTTCTAAACTGCTCTGCACTTTTCCATGAAATACTTCTCTCACACTGTCACTCTCCACGCTGTCGCTTTTTAGACTGCCTTGCTTTTGTGTGAGTGCCTGTGTGTGCTTTGTTAGCTCTGCCCCCTTGTTTCAGAATGGCGCCGAGTTTGAATCAGCTGCCCTGAGTTTCAGATTATCGGAAAAAGACACGCAGCTGTTTTTAAACTGCAGTAATTTCCCAATTTACTGTATTTTCTGATTAAAGGGTACATAAGGACCTTTTTGCTGTTTACGTAAGGTGTGTGTATTGTTGTATTTTTTATTTTATTTTTTATTTATTTTTTACATTTTGACCACTTTTTAAACTTTTGAAGTAGGTTCAGTTTGCCAGTAAGAGCCGCTTGGTAAAGTTGCGCTGGTAAGCGAGTTTGACACATGTCGGGAAGTGAGCAAAGTTTCCCTGTTGCATGTGATTTTCCCACAAACGCAGTTTAATTTGGAAGGCTTTCACGGCATCATACATGTCAGTAACCCTGCATGTTTGCAACCCTGCAGTTTCACGTTCAGTGAGCTGAGATGGTCTGTTATGTCACATAAGAAACCAAGGTCACACAGCCAGCTCTCATCCTGAAGCTCCTTGATTTTTTTCCCCTTCATTTCCATGAAAAGGGTCATTTCCTCACGCAACTCAAAAAATCTCTTGAGCACTTTACTCCGACTTAGCCAACACACCTCTGTGTGGTATGGCACATCATCACATTCGGCATTCAGCTTATCAAGAAGTGACCGAAACTGGCCGTGGTTCAATCCCTTGGCCCTGATGAAATTCACTGTTTTCAGAACAACGCTCATTATGTGTTTCATCTTCAGTACTTTGCCACAAAGCGACTCTTGGTGTATGATACAGTGGTATGTTGTTAGCTGGCCCGGGCAATTTTCCCCCTGCATCTTCTCTCACACCTGCGCTACCAGCCCACTCTTTTCACCACACATAGCTGGAGCCCCATCTGTTGTCAGTCCCTCCAATTTCTCCCATGGCAACTTCATCTCATCTACACACCTGTTGAAAAATGTCCTTCCCTGTGGTAGTGCCATGCATCACTATGACACCCAAAAGCTCTTCAGTGACAGATAGGTCAGGATTCGCCCCACGGATGAAAATTGACAACTGAGCTGTGTCCGTAGCGTCTGTGCTCTCGTCAGCAGCCAGTGAAGTCTTTTGCTTTTTCACTAAGATGATCTTGCAGATTGGTAGCTAACTCATCCACTCTCTCGGCTATGGTATTTCTCAAGAGACTAACGTTTGCAAATGCTTGCCTTTTGTCTGGACACACTACCTCGCTAACTTTAAGCATGCACCGCTTTATGAAATCACCCTTGGAGAAGGGCTTGCCTGATTTTAGCTATTTCCTCTGCTACGATGAAACTTGCCTTTACAGCCGCATCACTCTGTGATTTTGCCATGGTGAACATATTCTGTTGGGGCTTTAACTCTGCCACCTTCTGTAGCCTTTGCTCTCTATCCAAGTCTCCATATTTGTCTCTGTGTTTGGTCTCGTTGCATCGTAAGTTAAATTCTTTCAATACTGATACACTGTCTGCAAATTAGACAAACGGGTTTTTCGCTGTGCTCCATGAACTCGGTCTCCCACCTGTCCTGAAACGTTCTGCCCTCTGTGTCCACTTTCCTTTTAGCCATTTTTGATAGCTGGCTAGCTTGCTAGCTATTGTTGAGTGAGTGATGGTGTTGTGACAGTTGTTAAGTGAGGTGTATGAGTGACACAGCGCACTGTAACGGAATGCTCAGTGTAGGCCTGTGAACTGTGCATATATGCCGCGGTTCGTGCCAGAGCGTGCAGTGCATGTTGGGACTTGTAGTGAATAGAGAGCCGAAGTGTGATGTCACTTCCTGACCCGCTGGTTCCAGAAGTGAAATTTTTCTATTGATTTCTCCATAGGCTTTTTTTAAACCTGCGATTATTAAAATATATATTTTAAATAGTTATGTGTCACAATCGTTCAGCAATTGTAGTGGAAACTGGATTAATTTCACGCCAAATATGTTGTCTTCGCTTAAAGAACTGCATTTCCCAACCTAAAACAAGCTGAAGTTCCTGAGGAGTAACGAAGCTCTGTGAGGACGAGGCCAGTTTACTTACAGTGGGAGTGATTGGTGTTGAGCAGAGTTTGCGTGTGAGACTAAATTTATGAAGTGTTGGTGAATTAAAACCATAATAAAAACGATCTAGCGGGGACTTCCGGTCGAACGCTAGATGGAGTAGACACGTGTGAGGCTCGCTCCCACAAACTATTATAAATTTAATTATCAAACCCATTCTTTAATATATATTTTCACTGTGTTGATTTTTTGTAACATATCTGTACACCTGCCATATGATGTCAAAGCTAAATAAACCTAAACGAGGGACACCAGACTTTTTACCTCTGGATTCCGCTACCAAGGGGCCTGCTCACCCGTCGAGCCTGCGCCGGTTTCGATGTCTGCCGTAGTTTCTGAGCTAGAAAAGCTCTGCGCAGCCCTTACCACTGATCTTAAGGCAGAGTTTCAAAACTCGTTTGCGTCTTTTAAAGCTTCTGTCAATGCCATCCAAACCACAGTTGCCTCCCATGGACACCGCATCGATAGGCTCGAGCATTCGGCTGACGTCACCGGGGATCGAGTTCGTGAGTTGGAGGCCTCTTGTGTTTCACTTGCTGCTGACAACAAGGCGATTAAGGAGAAGTTGTCGGATCTAGAAAATCACAGTAGGCGTCAGAATCTCCGAATCATCGGCCTGCCAGAGGGGTTTGAGGGTTCGCACCCTACTAAGTTTATGTCTGATTTCTTTGTGGAGTTATTTGGGAGTGGGGCGCTGGGATCGGCTCCGGAGCTGGATCGGGCACATCGCTCTCTGGTGCAGAGGCCGGCCCCTCACCTAAGGCCCAGACCTGTGATCGTCCACTTTCATCACTATCAGACCAAGGAGCTTGTCCTCCGGCTGGCGAGGGAGCGGGGTACCCTCACCTTTCGGGAGCAAAAGATCTTTATTTTTCAGGATCTTAGCTCAGATGTCGCCCGAAGCCGTACAGCTTTTAGGGACATAAAGACAAGGCTGTATAAAAGGGAATTAAGTTCAGCTTATTCTATCCAGCCAGGCTCCGTATTGTCTTTAAGGGTCGGAATCTGATTTTTACTTCGGTACAGGAGGCTGAAGCTTTCTATGATAATGACATTCTCCCTTGCCTGGAAGTCAGCACAGATAAGTAGCGTTATGTTATGATGTTTTGTAGACTACGCTAAACTGTTCAATAGGGTTTTAAGCCCTGGTTTCAGTGACTAACATACAGTTTACTGAGCTTTGTTACTTAAGTGTCTTTATATACAATGTACAAGTACTTATTTGGTCAGTGAAAATAGTTAGATCTAGATTAGATCTACGGACATCTTTGCTTAGGTGAATTTGTATACTTTTCTTCTTAGAATGTACTTATTTCTAAATCGTTATTAGAACCATTGTGGGTGTTTTAAACTGTTACTGGTTAACTTCACATGATTGTCTATCTTGAGTCATTTTAGCATTTTTGTTTTTAGATGCTAAATACCCTCATGTTGTGTTTTTTTTTTTTTTGCCGTCTATGTACCTGCTCATGCTGTGTATATGTAAGTATGTGTGTATAGGCTATTTTTATATTTTTGCCTCTTTCTTTTTTCTGACGTTTACACGGGCTTGCCTTCGTTCTCTTTTTTTTTATTGGATCTCAGACAGCTCCACTATCTGTAGCATGTTATTTAAAGGTGACAATGGATCTGTTTTCCCTGATCTTATTTTTTACAGCCTATAGTTTGATCTTTTTTGCTATTATGATGTCTGTGTACCTGCTCATACTGTGTATATGTAAGTATATGTGTATAGGCTATTTTTATATTTTTGCCTCTTTCTTTTTTCTAGCGTATACAAGGGGTAACAAGGTATTTGTATAGACTTGAGAGACTAACCTAATTTGATAGTTTAATTAAGCCTGAAAACCTTGAGTGGGTAGAGTTGGGCTGCTTTATACTGGTCGTGATACCTGTTTTGCTAGGGTTAAATAGTGTTTTGTTTTGTTTTTTAAATAGAATTACTCCAATTATTCAATCTTTTTTAGTTTCTTAAAGAGAAGATATATGTGTGTATGTATATATATATATATGTGTGTGTGTGTGTGTGTGTGTGTGTGTATATATATATATATATATATATATATATATATCTATATATATCTATATATCCCGTCAGGGATGCCTCTTATCTCCTCTATTATTTGCCATTGCAATTGAGCCTCTTGCTGCTTCCCTTCGCTGTAATCATCTTATTAGTGGGGTGGTCCGTGGTGGCCTGGAGCAAAAGGTATCCTTTTATGCTGATGATCTCCTTCTTTATTTATCTGACCCATCTACATCCCTTCCTCATATTTTATCTACCCTAGATCAATTTGGTAAATTTTCTGGATACAAACTCAATTTACATAAGAGTGAATTATTTCCAATCAATCCTGCGGCAGTACGTTGTCAATGTGCTGATCTACCTTTCAAAATTACTTATGATAAATTTACTTATCTAGGAATTTCTGTAACAAGGTCCTATGTAGATCTCTTTAAATCTAATTTTACCCCCTTAGTGGAACATATTAAACAAGATTTTATCCGCTGGTCCACTTTGCCTCTCTCACTTGCTGGCCGCATTAAGTCAGTTAAAATGAATGTGCTACCTAAATTCTTATATTTTTTCCATTGTATTCCTATTTTTATTCCTAAATCTTTTTTTAAGATGCTGGATACACTAATTTCATCTTTTATATGGAATAAGAAAATCCCACGTATTCGCAGGTCCCTCTTACAACGGCCTAAAAGGTTGGGAGGTATGGCCTTGCCCAATTTTCAATTCTATTATTGGTCAGCTAACATTCGTTGTTTCACATTCTGGCTCCACCAACATCTACAGCAGACAGGGCTTGCCTGGTTACTGATTGAAGCTGCCTCTTGCCAACCCAAATCTTTAGCAGCATTGATGTGTTCTTCTCTGCCTCTTTCTCTCACACAGTTCAGTTCCAAACCTGTAGTAAGGCATTCCCTTAGGATATGGGCCCAGTTCAGACAGAATTTTGGTTTTCAATCTCAGTCAATGTTTTCACCCATTGCTAGGAATCATAATTTTGCACCCTCTTTGAGTGATGTTTCCTTCCAGGTGTGGCATGATAAGGGTCTGAAGTTTGTGAAAGATCTGTATATTGATTATAATTTTGCTTCTTTTCAGCAACTTTCTCAAAAATGTAATATTCCAAATAAACATTTCTTTCGGTACTTGCAGATTCGACACTTTGTGCGTAGTAAGGTGACTCATTTCCCCAGTGCACCTGCTGAATCCCCCATTGACTCTCTACTTAAACTTAATCCTCAATGTAGGGGTATGATTTCTAAAATTTACAATTCTATTTTCTCTTAAAACTGTCCTTCAATAGCTACTATAAGGGCTGCCTGGGAGCAGGACCTTGGCTTTAGTTTTACAGACGACATTTGGGATTCTATTGTTTTAAGAGTACATTCCTCTTCTATTTGTGCACGTCACGCTCTGATTCAATTCAAAATCCTCCATCGCATCCATATGTCCAAAACTAAATTGTCAAATACCTATCCTAATATTGATCCTACATGTGATAGATGTAAGCAGGCTCTAGCCTCATTGATCCATATGTTTTGGACCTGTCCTAGACTAACCACATTTTGGAACTTTGTTTTTGAAACCTTCTCCCAAATTTTTTGTTTGCCTATTGACCCTACACCACTTATACACCACTTAAGGGCAGCAGTGTGGAGTAGTGGTTAGGGCTCTGGACTCTTGACCGGAGGGTTGTGGGTTTAATCCCAGGTGGGGGGGTGGCACTGCTGCTGTACCCTTGAGCAAGGTACTTTACCTAGATTGCTCCAGTAAAAACCCAACTGTATAAATGGGTAATTGTATGTAAAAATAATGTATAAACAAATAATGTAATTATGTGAAAATAATGTGATATCGTGTAACAATTGTAAGTCGCCCTGGATAAGGGCGTCTGCTAAGAAATTAATAATAATAATAATTATAGCGATATTTGGAGTTGCACCGGATGGTTTACTTTTGTCCAAACTCCAATCCAGCACACTGGCTTTTGCATCTCTTCTGGCTCGCCGCCTTATTTTGATGAATTGGAAGCAAGCTGTCCCGCCCTCTCATGTGCATTGGGTTAGAAACATCATGCAATTTCTCAAACTTGAAAAAATTAGATTCACTCTTAATGGATCTAGCACTAAATTCTATACTGCATGGCAGTCCTTTCTCTCATATTTTGACACCTTACAACTTACGGCTCCCTCTGCTTAATTCCTGTTATTAGGCTTCCAAGCCGTAGACTGGGGAAGCCTATTGTTTTTGTTAGGATTATTATTATTATTATTATTATTATTATTATTATTATTATTATTATTATTATTTTATTTTTTTCTTTCTTCCGAGTCCTCATCGCAGGCTTATGAAATCGGGTGTGTAGGTAGGTGGCTATGTGCAGATAACAGGTCTGGTGTCCAAACTTGCGCAAGTCACATGGTTTGGCAGCCATATTGGATTTTGCGGAATTTGTTAAAACACCTATGTATCGGAAACCGCTTACTGTAGATTGCTATACATGTTGAGGGATAGTCCATGATTAACTGTTGTTAATATGAAGCTGATTGGTTATGTGGTTTGGCAACCACATCGATTAATGACATAAAAATACGAAATTATCAAAATTCAAACATCTTCTTCTCTGAAACCGCTTATCCGATTGAAACAAAAATTGGAATAAAACATCTCAGTATGGTCATCTGTTACGCTTGTTCAAGGGAAGTTGCTACTGTGAATCAACTTACGCAATCAATCATCATCAACATACGCAACTGGCTATAAAACTGCCTATGCTGCACCAAAATGCACGAAATTTGACACGGATGTAGAGGACTATGGGATGTTGTGCCATGGTCAATATGGCAGCCTTAGGTCACATGGTGTGGCAGCCATCTTAGATTTAATGACATTTTTTGTGCAATTTTCAAAAGTCTTGTTCTCATGAACGGTAAAATAGCACAGCTGTTAAAAAAATTGTACATAGTGCGCTCATGTCCACGATTGATTCTACTTAAGGAAAAATGGATCGGTTACATGGTGTGGCAGCTATGCTGGATTTTGCATAAAACGCTTAAACAACAACTCCTCATGAGCCCTTTGCCCGATTTGATGTGAATCTTGGTTATACGTTATCTTTGTACTGTCCTCTAAAAAATTTAGTCAGGAAAAGTTCCTACATCAACAAACATGACCGCCATGAGCCAATCATTATGGGTGACATGCCAGTTTGCCCATATGTTACCCTGAAATGACACATTCCCACCACTAGGGGCAGCTGTTAACATGAAAAACTCAGCAAGGTATACAAAAAAATTCCTAAAGCAGCCATTTTTCGCTGGTGTTTACAGGAACAGTTTTACTAACACATGTAACTTAGAAAACAGTAATTACAGTGGAAAGGATCATATTTAGACGTACACACAGTACAGTATACAGACACATACTGTAAACTAAGAAAACATTTTTTTAAGAACTGTTGCAGCTGCATCCACGCGAAAAAAAAAAAACTGCACTATGCTTTATAAACCAACACAATCGAAACGATGAAATGCATAAAACATCAGCTTTACAAGTCACATGAATGTAGTTTGCTTAAAAATCGTTGTATAATTATTTTTACGACTGAACTGTGGTCAAACACAGTCACAAATCCCGAATCTGTTGAAACGAAACCGCGTGTGTAATCCATTTAAAAGATGCATGTGTAAGGGGGGGGGGGGGGGGGGCGATGGCGACTTTGGGGCCGTATCTTACATTGAAATATTTATTTTTGGTAATCAAATGTATAGACAGAACGCTTCACAATTGCTTGCTTTATAAAATAGTGTTGTAACTGTAAAGATCGCATAGTTATTCATGGAGAATCCCCCCAAAAAGCGGACATTTTAGTATAATTCGAGCTTACCAGCTTCTCAGCCGTATGTAGATACTACTGAATCAGAGACAATTTATTTGTAAACACAGCCCTACAAATACAACTTAATATAATTAAAATAAAAGGTAGAACGTAACTGACGCATGTTATATGTTTACATTCTGCTGAAATTATACTCATGGTAGCTTTAATGAAACGAATTTGTTCATAAATTTTACAAACTGTGTATAACTTACCATTGCACCTGAATTATCATTGTCTTTCTGTTTATTGATCACCGCAGCACTCCTGCACCTGCACACTGTTAACCACTTTGCCACAGACCTACATTTATCTACAGCTAGTACCATGAACTGTACTAAGCCAAACACTTAGTAACCATGCAAGAATTTCTAGATAATGTTGGTTTGTTGGACCAACATTTAACAAAAATACACATGTTGTTGCTACCCTATCCAGTTTGTTTATTAAGATCCAGCATATTTTTGGAGTGATTACTCAGAATTATTCATCCATACTGTAGGAATTAAATTTACAGCCTTTTATTCATATTATTTTTTTTTTTACTTTTAGTCAACACATGGTCCAAGCGAACCCCAATTTGCAATGGCTACAGCATAACTGTACTGATACGGCGTCTATGTTATTATTATTTTTATTTCATAACTACATTCATAGTTATAATTAAGACTAAACTGATAAAACCACAATCGCAAATCCTCAATAGGTGGCAATGAAGCAGCCAGTGTATTTAAAAGATGTATGGAGGTGTTTTTTTTTTTTTTCACAATGTACATGATTAACCAAGGTGTGCTATATAAATAGCTTGTGTAATATACATGATTAAGATATGGGCTACTATTGATGTGCAATAATTACTATTTATGTGCAAACTATAATGAGTTTATCAAGTGTGCAATATGATGTTTTTGATCCAGCTGGATATAATGTTTGTTGGGCCAGATGGTTAACTATTGAGTGCTATAACTCTGGATGTGATTTATTATTAAATAATTTGTTCTGTATTTGAGCCAACTCTCCAAAAGGTCATAAGAAGAACATAAGAACATAAGAAAGTTTACAAACGAGAGGAGGCAATTCAGCCCATCTTGCTCGTTTGGTTGTTAGTAGCTTATTGATCCCAGAATCTCATCAAGCAGCTTCTTGAAGGATCCCAGGGTGTCAGCTTCAACAACATTACTGGGGAGTTGGTTCCAGACCCTCACAATTCTCTGTGTGAAAAAGTGCCTCCTATTTTCTGTTCTGAATGCCCCTTTATCTAATCTCCATTTATGACCCCTGGTCCTTGTTTCTTTTTTCAAGTCAAAGAAGTCCCCCGGGTCGACATTGTCTATACCTTTTAGGATTTTGAATGTTTGAATCAGATCGCCGCGTAGTCTTCTTTGTTCAAGACTGAATAGATTCAATTCTTTTAGCCTGTCTGCATATGACATGCCTTTTAAACCTGTGATAATTCTGGTTGCTCTTTGCACTCTTTCTAGAGCAGCAATATCCTTTTTGTAACGAGGTGACCAGAACTGAACACAATATTCTAGGTGAGGTCTTACTCAGATTTTTTGTATTACTTAATTTGTAATCCCCGGGTTTGTCCCGAAATAATAGTTTCGTTTATTATACACCCACACAAAACACATACACAAGTCCAGTTAGTGCTGGAATTAGTGCTCGTGGTGCAAATACAGTTACTTCATGATGTAAGTGCAGTGCTGTTCAGGGTTTGGTGCTGGCCCTTGGCGACAGCTCCGGAACGTGTTAGCCGTCTAATAATTACAAACAAGAACAATTATAGACAAACAAAACAAAACACTCACTGTACGTATACACAAATCCTCAGGTCCTTCCAGGTTCTTTTTGCAATAATCAAAACGAAGGAACAGATTAGGTCGCTTTGACCCCTACTTATACCGTCACGATTGCAGCCGCTCCTCCAATCCAAGGCTGCGACAACATTTCCCTTCCGGGTCAATGAGTTAATATACCGAAGCTCCGCTCCTTTTCTAAATGACCGACTTCCTTTTAACCCTAGGAACGAAGCGTCAGGCCAAGCAGTCCAGGGTACTCTGTTCCCATTACTTAGCACCCTCACAGGTCGGGAGGGAGATTTACCACCAAGAATCATTGTCTTTCTGTCACACTGATATATAGATAAATTGTATAAATTCAGCAAAGGAGTAAACAAATGGCTTTATAGATTTTCAGATTTTTTACCACGTACTTGAAGGAGGTGTTAAATCAGGTGCTAAGTATGCTAACTGTTTTTTGTATGTTTTTCTTTAGAAGCATGGTAAGAAAAATAGCCCAGTGCTATTTCTAAGCAGCACCATGCTAAAACAAGTATAGAAATTGCATGCAAGTACTTCAAATATTTAGCACAGGGTTAAAATGAAGCTGACACCCTGGGATCCTTCAAGAAGCTGCTTGATGAGGTTGTGGGATCAATAAGCTACTAACAACCAAACGAGCAAGATGGGCCGACTGGCCTCCTCTCGTTTGTAAACTTTATTATGTTCTTAAAATTGTATGAATCAGGTACACATTCTTTAGTATTATTTTTTCAGCTCCATGCCAAAAAAGCAGCCAAGTGCTATTTCCAAGCTGCTCCAGGAGCATGTCTGATGTGTGTGTGTGTGTGTGTCTCAGTGTCTCTCTGCTTTCTCCACTCTCCAGGAACATGTCTGGTGTGTGTGTGTGTGTCTCACTGCTCTCTCCGCCTCTCTTCCCTCTCCAGGAGCAGGCCTCCTGGGTTTGTCGCTGCAATGACGTGGTGGTGCAGAGGCTGGAGCAGGATTTCAAGCTCACCCTGCAGCAGCAGAACTCCCTGGAGCAATGGGCAGCCTGGCTGGACAGTGTTGTCACACAGGTCCTCAAGCCCTACCAGGGAAGCACAGCTTTCCCCAAGGCAGCCAAGCTCTTCCTGCTCAAGTGGTCCTTCTACAGGTCAGTGAAATATACAATACAATACCATACAATACTTATACAATACAATACAATACAATACAATACAATACAATACAATACAATACAAAACAATGCAGAACAATACAGAACAATACAGAACAGTACACACTGAGCCACAACAATTACTGCTATACAACACACACTGAGCCAAACCAAACCAGATAGAGACCATAGGAGGCCCTTCCCCAAGGCAGACAATTTTTCTGCTCAAGTGGTGCTTTTAAAGGTCAGTGCAATATAATACGTATGGGATAAACAACATTAAGTGTTGAATCGGTAAAAATAATTCACCGTGAAGCAAGAGAAACTTGATTATTTTCTTACCGATTCAACACTTAACGTTGTTTATCCCATACGTAAAAACACAGCTTGAGATTCAGTTAATTGTTAATTTGGTAATTAGATTTGTTTTTTGATTTATGCCACCTGTGTGTCGATGGCTCTGGCGTCCATCAGTTGCTGGGCACTGCCTGTGTGTCGATGGCTCTGGTTTAGAGCCTTGCTACCCAACACGAGCCTGACGGGACCCGACAATAAGTGTCAAGTTTGGGTCGGGTCGGGTCGGATGTAGTTTGTATATTCTAGTTCGGGCTCATGTCGGGTTGGGTCAGTGTGTTACCAGTGAGTGGATTATGGCATTTTTAATTGTAAAGTAGTGCTAGGACGAACATGAGATTTTCACATTCGGATATCCGCTCATAATTTAAATATTCATTCAGATATTCGTTCATTTTCAAAAAGTGTTAAAAGCCATTATATTGCTCAGAACCCAGGCAGAGCCAGCATAGCAGCAGGGGCAGGGGGGCGTAGCCCCTGTGTGTGCGCCTTTATTTTACAACAAGACGTTACAATATGTAACACGTTAAAGTAGAAAAATCTCCCAGGAGTAAAGAATACGTTGTGAGGGCCTTACTTTACCCCAGTGAATTAACTACAAAACAAAAGATGCCAAATAACAGTTCAAGTTAAACGTTGTTTTGTTTATTCCCAAAATAAATAGTACAAAAAGCTGACACCGCATTTTATTTATTTTTTACTTTTTTTTTTTTTTCATTCCTTGCCATTGCCGTTTCTTCACAGTAAACAGTGGCCATAGACATGTTTTCATAAGGTAATAACATGGTTTACTTGTGTCTTTTTGTAGCTGAACAAGCAAATGAAAACTGAAATTTAACTTTAAATACTTCCGATAAAACAAACGTGGAAATGGCGTTGTAAAATGAAAAACTCACCAATTAGATTTTCGTTTATTACATTCCGCATAACAGAAAGTCACAACAAAAATATATATAATTTATAAAATCTATATAAAAATCACTACACAACATTGCAATTTTTTTTTTTCTTTTTTTTTTTTTTTTAATAATTTAGTCGTTGCCAATTATTTTATTATTTTCCCCCCAATTTGAAATGGCCAATTATTTTTAGGCTTAGCTCACCGCTACCACCCCTGCGCTGAATCGGGAGGGCGAAGATGAACACATGCTGTCCTCCGAAGCGTGTGCTGTCAGCCGACCGCTTTTTTTCACACTGTGGACTCACCATGCAGCCACCGAGGAGCTACCGCGTCAGAGGACAGCGTAGCTCTCGGGCAGCTTACAGGGGTCGCTGGTGCGCGGTGAGCCGAGGACACCCTGGCCGACCTAACCCTTCCTCCCCCCTGGTGGCGCACGGCCAATTGAGCACCGCCCCCTGGAAGCTCTCGTCCTTGGTCGGCAAAGGAATAGCCTGGACTCGGACTTGCGACGTCCAGACTATAGGGCACATCCTGCACTCCACGTGGAGCGCCTTTCCTGGATGCACCACTCGGGAGCCCCCCTAGAACTCTTTTTCATGTGCCATTTTTTAAACTGTCACCCAACTTCTGGTGAGGCAGTAAATAAGGTATTTATTTCTAGCGAATACGAACATCTGATTTTTGTATCCGAATACATGTAAAAAAATATTTGTTCGTATATTTGTCCCAGCACTAATTAAGTGAGTATTGTTTTCTTCCTATGTGAGCAAGTGCTTCCTAAAACTCAATTCCTGCTTCCTTTTTTGTCTGTCTAAAAATATGTTGCGTGAGTGAAATGCTGCCGTGAGTGGCGAGGACTTCTAGCGTGCACGTCAGTTATGGGAATAGACTCTACACGGAAGGTACTTGGTTTCAATAGCGTATGTTTGGAATTATGATATTTGTGGAGATGGTCGGGTCGGGTATGCAAATATTTCTAAGGTCTCTGGCTCTGGCTGGTTCGGATTTGTTTGGTCAGGTTTGGATCGGATTTTAAATTTAGGCCCAAGCAGACCTCTACTCTGGTGTCTCTCAGTTGATTTGCACTGCCTGTGTGTCGATGGCTCTGGTGTCTCTCAGGTGCTGGGCGCTGCCTGTGTGTTGATGGCTCTGGTGTCTCTCAGGTGCTGGGCGCTGCCTGTGTGTTGATGGCTCTGGGGTGTCTCAGTTGCTGGGCGCTGCCTGTGTGTAGATGGCTCTGGGGTGTCTCAGTTGCTGGGCGCTGCCTGTGTGTTGATGGCTCTGGTGTCTCTCAGGTGATGGGCGCTGCCTGTGTGTTGATTGCTCTGGGGTGTCTCAGTTGCTGGGCGCTGCCTGTGTGTAGATGGCTCTGGGGTGTCTCAGTTGCTGGGCGCTGCCTGTGTGTAGATGGCTCTGGTGTCTCTCAGTTGCTGGGCGCTGCCTGTGTGTCGATGGCTCTGGTGTCTCTCAGGTGCTGGGCGCTGCCTGTGTGTCGATGGCTCTGGTGTCTCTCAGGTGCTGGGCGCTGCCTGTGTGTCGATGGCTCTGGTGTCTCTCAGGTGCTGGGCGCTGCCTGTGTGTAGATGGCTCTGGTGTCTCTCAGGTGCTGGGCGCTGCCTGTGTGTTGATGGCTCTGGTGTCTCAGTTGCTGGGTGCTGCCTGTGTGTAGATGGCTCTGGGGTGTCTCAGTTGCTGGGCGCTGCCTGTGTGTAGATGGCTCTGGGGTGTCTCAGTTGCTGGGCGCTGCCTGTGTGTAGATGGCTCTGGTGTCTCTCAGGTGCTGGGCACTGCCTGTGTGTTGATGGCTCTGGTGTCTCTCAGTTGCTGGGCGCTGCCTGTGTGTTGATGGCTCTGGTGTCTCTCAGTTGATTTGCAATATGTCTCTCACATTGCGAGGCTGTGTTCCTCAGAGTTTGAGTTTGAAATCCCACTTACATAGACAAAAGTGTATGTTGTAAGTGAAGATAGTAGCAAGCACTACTATGTTTTAGATGTAGAACATGAAAGTGGCTTTCTAAAAATAAAAATGCAAAAACCAAAGGAATGTGAACCAGGAACAGAGAGCAAAGTTATTGATCGATTTGCCAAACCTAAAACAGATGAAGACCCAATATCATTGCCAGCGATCGGTTTTCAAGCTAAAGCTGAGTTTAAATCTAACATCTGTGTAATTGATAGAGATTTACTAAGTGATGATGAAATTGCTGTTGATCCTGAACCTGTCCAGAAGATATGTGAAATAAAAATTAGAAGGGGGGTGTTTATGTGGAAATTAATTTGTAATTAAGAAAAGTATTTTGTTACCTTATGTTAATGTATAATTGTGTTACTTTTAGCAAACAGTATGAAATGCAAACTCAAATCGCAAGCCCTTTTCGGCAGGTGGCAGAGCGTTCAGCTTTAGAGTGGATGATCTGCCACGATTTGTAAGGGAGGCACCATCTCTTGCTGCTTTTAAATTAAGATTGAAAACACATTTTTATAATTTGGCATATGTATTTGATAAAACATTTTATCATCCTATTTTATACTACTTTTTATACTACTAAGTAATAATTAAAATTACTTTAATTACTGTATTAATTCAAAGGGTTTTCTCATCTTTTATTATTTCTCCAAATAGTTTTCTATGGTACTGTTTTTGTTGTTTTTATCTGTAAAGCATTTTGAGGCGATTTATCCCAAAGGCGCTATATAAGAAATAAAGATTGATTGATTGATTTTTGATATGGTTTGACATTTGTAATACTATAATTAACTAATTGTTGAAATGATTGTTGTGTAATAAAATGGCATTCGCTTTTTTGTTGAATTGTTCTGACTGTGGTTTCGTTGTTGAATCAACAGTTTTCTATGGATTCGTAGCACAAACTGTGGATTCATTGATATATCTGCCCCGCACTCCCCTTCTCTTCAAAGCCACACAGCCAGTTTTAATTAGAAGATTCTTAGAATTAAGTAATCAAAATATCAAGGGGTGACGTCACAATTTGTTTTTAAAAATACAATACAATACACACTGAGCCACAAACCCACAGCAGAGTCCTGCGTAGGTCTGATTTTTACGACCTGCTTCCGACCCGGGCCTGCTACTACAGGACCCGACCCGAACCCGCAACCTGCTGCAACACCATCTTTTTACCCGCGAAGGCAGTTAGGTTTTTGTTTTGTTGGTGTGTTTGTTTTGTGAAAAAAAATGAATACAGGCACCATCCTGTTTTCATTTCAAAAGTTGTTGGAGTACTTTATTTTTCACATATGACGGGATTGGTGAAGCCGTCCACATAAAACATTGCAGACCAGTGCCCACTTCATTACAATATATTTTTAGCAAAATTTTTTTTCTGTTTTCTTTCAGAAAGCCAGCGCCTTTGTACGCAGACAGTATACTGTGCTAGCCCTCTGTTTTTTTTCCAGTGAGCTTTTCACGCTACAGAGACACCACCAGTGTTAATGGCTTTTTGGCTTGTCATCAGGTGTGTGTGGTGTGGTAACAGATACAAGGTCCCAGCAGTATTTCTCCAAAAAACCCACAATAACAGCGATGGTATCGGTAAAACAATCACGATTTACAAATAATCCCCAATCCACAGTCCCGTGCATTTTTCTACTTTAACGTGTTGCACATTGTAACGTCTTGTTGTAAAATAAAGGCGCACACACAGGGGCTACGCCCCCCGCCCACCGTCGAGTCGACCTGTTTATGGAGAAGTGTACTACCAACCTTACCCGGCGCCCTTTCCAATCGGGAGGGAGATTTACAGCATCGATTCTTTCTCTCTTTATCACATAGCTACACTGTGCTGTCGAACTTACAGGAGCCTTTCAACCAGAAAATATTCCTTGGTCTCCATGCCGTTGCTGTGCTGCACTGACAACGTCACTTGTCCTGGTACCAGCCCGGTACCAGTGACTTGCTTTGCCGGTACTAGTTGGTACCAGACCCTGTACCAGTTGTACCAGAGCCTGTACCAGTCAGTACCGGAGCCTGTACCCTGGTCGGTACCAGAGCCTGTACCAGTTACCTGATCAGTACCAGTAACCTGGTCGGTACCAGAGCCTTTACCAGTAACCTGGGCAGTACCAAAATAGGTGCCAGTCACCTTTATTGGTACCAAGGTCCGTACCAGTCATCTGGTTTATACCAGAATCGGAACCAGTGACCTGGTTGGGTCTGGTTTCACACCAAAACCGTTACCAATGCTCCACTTTTGTGTACACTGTACAAAACAGCTTTCAGCACCAGTCAGCTTACTGTCTGTTCTTGTGAACCATTCATTGTACAGCTGAACTGTTTTTTCAACCGTGCACCATGCCTGGGTTTCACCCTTGTGCTGGTTGCAAGAAAAACATTCCAACAGAGGGTAAGCACGACAGGGCAGCAGTGTGGAGTAGTGGTTAGGGCTCTGGACTTCTGACCGGAGGGTCGTGGGTTCAATCCCTTGTGGGGGACACTGCTGCTGTACCCTTGAGCAAGGTACTTTACCTAGATTGCTCCAGTAAAAACGCAACTGTATAAATGGGTAATTGTATGTAAAAATAATGTGATATCTTGTAACAATTGTAAGTCGCCCTGGATAAGGGCGTCTGCTAAGAAATAAATAATAATAATAATCCACTGCCTGGGAAAGGGGCATGCAGAGGGAGCAGTTACAGACCGCAGCTCTTGCGCATCTTGTGTTTATTTTTCTAAAAGGACACTAGAAAGCAGGCTAGCCCGCTGTTCCAGGGACCGATCTGCATCTTTCACACCGGCGCAGCATGACTCGCCCCTTTTGTCTCCTGCAGTGCGGTCAATAGAGTTCCCACTCCCTGGTACACCGGGAGTCCATGCTCCTCTAAATCCTCTTCTGGCTCAGAGAGCTCCCCCTCTCCTCCTCCAAGGAACAGGAGCTGCTGTAGAAGGCATTCTGGTACTGATCGGGTTGCAGGGCAAATGGAGAAGCTTTTTGAAACTATGAACCAGCAGCAGTCCCTTTTGACGGAGCTGCTGTGATGCCCCCTGTTGTCTCAGTCCCCAAGGTTCAGGCACCAACACCTGACCCACAACCAGAGCAGGAGGACGCCTTGTCTGAGGGCATGGAACCCCAAGAACTAATCTTCCCGTCCGAAGTAAGCTTCACCCTGTTGGAGGAGCTCACCTCCCTGATCAGACATGCTACCACCGCCCTGCAGATGCCTTGGGCCACAGAAGATGAGCATAAATGCTCTATATTTGATAGGGTGCCTGCTGCTGTGCCTCAGCACTCGGGGCCCCCCCGGTTCTCCCGAGGTGCAAGTCACTGTCTCCAGGTCACTGCATAGTTTGTATAGGGTGCACGTTGCAGATAAGCTGGGCCTGGCCCAGTTTCCGCCTGTTGAGGCTTCCATCGCTTTGAATATAAGAACATAAGAACATAAGAACGTTTACAAACGAGAGGAGGCCATTCGGCCCATCTTGCATCTTGGTAGCTACAGTAGCATACTGGTGGCTTAGCAGTCCATGCTGCTACAAGCACTATCCTCGGACTATAGGCCCTCGCCCCTTCAGTTGGACGAGCTGAGCCTGGTCAACAACCACCTGCTCCAGTTGACCAAGTACAATGGTCAGGCGTTGGACAGGAGCATGGCTGCAAGAAGGCAGCTCTGGCGTGCTCAGGCTCGAGTACCTGACGAACACAAGACATTGTTACTGGATGTACCTGTAACATCAGGGCATACGTTTGGGCCGACAGTGGATAAGATGCTAAAACTCTCTCACCATGCACATGAGTCTTCCAAGGAGTTGTCACGCCTTCTCCCCAAGCATAAAGCCCCAGCCCGTAAGCCAGCTAAGCATTGGCAAAACAGGCGTCCTTAGCCACAAAAACAGATTCAGGCTCCTGCAGCTCCTGCTAGAGCGTTGCGCAACGCAGGGGCCGGCGTATTATTGTTGCCTGCTCACAAGCCACAGCCGCAGGCGCGTGCCTCTAAGAGCCAGCAGCCCTTGGGATTTGCTGCCACAGGTCCAGGGCCCGTTCTGTCAGGCCCACCTGGATTAGTGGCGATCATGTACCACGGACACCTGGGTGATTTACCACCATCAGGGCCAGTTACTTGCTGCAGTTTCGATTCGGCCCCCCTCCTTTTTCAGGGCACGATCGCAGCTAAGATGAACCCTCAAGACACTGTATTAGTGTCTCAGGAGGTGGTGTCCCTACTGAACAAACATAAGAACATAAGAAAGTTTACAAACGTCCCCTGGGTCGACATTGTGTATACCTTTTACGATTTTGAATGCTTGAATCAGATCACAGCGTAGTCTTCTTTGTTCAAGACTGAATAGATTCAATTCTTTTAGCCTGTCTGCGTACGACATGCCTTTTAAACCCAGGATAATTCTGGTTGCTCTTCTTTGCACTCTTTCTAGGGCAGCAATATCCTTTTCTTAACGACGTCACCAGAACTGAACACAATATTCTAGGTGAGGTCTTACTAATGCATTGTCAAGTTTTAACATTACTTCCCTTGAAACAGGCAATCTCAGTTGTCCACCCTCTCAGCGAGAGAGAAGGGTTTTACTCCAACGCTTGAAGTAAGGGGGTACCTCGGCCATTAACTTCCACTCCTCAGTAGTTAGATCTAAAGTACCGACATCAAACTTTTTTGTCAAATCAGGGTTTGACAAAACTGCAATTACTGGCCACGTCAACTTCACTTCAAAACATATAATATACTGTGTTCCATCTTGTTTGCACATCCTGTATTATCTTTAGTGGCGCTTTTGTGTGTTCAGCATTTCTGTTTGTTTTCTATTTAAAGCACTCGTTGCCAGCTCACTTTTTTTAAATTGTGCAACCAGTCTTCTTGCTGTTGCCACTAATGTGTATACAGCTCAAACATCCTCCAAACTGTTCTGAAGGCATAGGTTTATATTGTGCTCAGCTCTTCAGTGAAACAGAATCACAGTTTTCAATCAAGTTATGGGAGAAAAAAGGGTCAAGCTTCATCTTAAGGGCCGTTTTTTTTTTGTTTGTTTATTAACTGTGAACAAACAGCTAATAAACATGTTAATGTACAGACGTGCTCAAATTTGTTGGTACCCTTACAGCTCATTGAAATAATGCTTCATTCCTCCTGAAAAGTGATGAAATTAAAAGGTATTTTATCATGTATACTTGCATGCCGTTGGTATGTCATAGAATAAAGCAAAGAAGCTGTGAAAAGAGGTGAATTATTGCTTATTTTACAAAGATATTCTAAAATGGCCTGGACACATTTGTTGGTACCCCTTAGAAAAGATAATAAATAATTGGATTATAGTAATATTTCAAACTAATTAGTTTATTTAATTAGTATCACACATGTCTCCAATCTTGTAATCAGTCATTCAGCCTATTTAAATGGAGTAAAGTAGTCACTGTGCTGTTTGGTATCATTGTGTGCACCACACTGAACATGGACCAGAGAAAGCAAAGGAGAGAGTTGTCTGAGGAGATCAGAAAGAAAATACTAGACAAGCATGGTAAAGGTAAAGGCTACAAGACCATCTCCAAGCAGCTTGATGTTCCTGTGACAACAGTTGCAAATATTATTAAGAAGTTTAAGGTCCGTGGAACTGTAGCTAACCTCCCTGGGCGCGGCCGCAAGAGGAAAATCGACCCCAGATTGAACAGAAGGATAGTGCGAATGGTAGAAAAAGAACCAAGGATAACTGCCAAAGAGATACAAGCTGAACTCCAAGGTGAAGGTACGTCAGTTTCTGATCGCACCATCCGTCGCTTTTTGAGCGAAAGTGGGCTCCATGGAAGAAGACCCAGGAGGACTCCACTTTTGAAAGAAAAACATAAAAAAGCCAGACTGGAATTTGCTAAAATGCATATTGACAAGCCACAATCCTTCTGGGAGAATGTCCTTTGGACAGATGAGTCAAAACTGGAGCTTTTTGGCAAGTCACATCAGCTCTATGTTCACAGACGGAAAAATGAAGCTTTCAAAGAAAAGAACAAGGAGGAGGCTCGGTTATGTTTTGGGGCTGCTTTGCTGCGCCTGGCACAGGGTGCCTTGAATCTGTGCAGGGCACAATGAAATCTCAAGACTATCAAGGCATTCTGGAGCGAAACGTACTGCCCAGTGTCAGAAAGCTCTGTCTCAGTCGCAGGTCATGGGTCCTCCAACAGGATAATGACCCAAAACACAAAGCTAAAAGCACCCAAGAATAGATAAGAACAAAACATTAGACTATTCTGAAGTGGCCTTCTATGAGTCCTGATCTGAATCCTATCGAACATCTATGGAAAGAGCTGAAACTTGCAGTCTGGAGAAGGCACTCATCAAACCTGAGACAGCTGGAGCAGTTTGCTCAGGAAGAGTGGGCCAAACTACCTGTTAACAGGTGCAGAAGTCTCATTGAGAGCTACAGAAAAAGTTTGATTGCAGTGATTGCCTCTAAAGGTTGTGCAACAAAATATTAGGTTAGCGGTCCCATCATTTTTGTCCATGCCATTTTCATTTGTTTTATTATTTACAATAATATGTTGAATAAAAAATCAAAAGCAAAGTCTGATTTCTATTAAATATGGAATAAACAATGGTGGATGCCAATTACTTTTGTCAGTTTCAAGTTATTTCAGAGAAAATTGTGCATTCTTCGTTTTTTGTGGATGGGTACCAACAAATTTGAGCATGTCTGTACATTATTTATTTTCTATTATAATAGGCCAGCTAAAACTGCAAACACCAGAGCCCTATTGATGATCAATCAAACACCAGAGCCCTATGGATAATCAATACCCAGTCGATCATATGCTTGAAATTGGTTCAAATTGTTACTGTAGTAATGTTTAGCAAATTAAATCGGGTTTTTATTAACCCTAACCCTAACCCTAACCCTTGAACTAAAAATGAACATTGTTTGTTAACAGTTAATAAACTAAAAAAAAAACGGCCCTTAAAATAAAGTGTGACCGAAAAAACTAAACTGAATTGAATTTAGTCTGCTCAAAAAAAGGGACATCACGTGATCAAAAATAAAAAACGAAAACGAAGAGCCCTAACTATAATACACACTGACCTACCTCTCTCTCTCTCTCTCTCTCTCTCTCTCTCTCTCAAATTCAAATTCAAATTCAAATTCAAATTCAAAGGTGCTTTATTGGCATGACTTGTACGTGTCACACTTGTACTTTGCTTGAACAAAAGTTATTGTATTTCTTGCTCTTATTGTATTACTTGTATTGTAACACTTGAAATGTATTTGCTTACGATTGTAAGTCGCCCTGGATAAGGGCGTCTGCTAAGAAATAAATAATAATAATAATAATAATAATAATAAAAATAAAACTATGGAAAAATACAGCTTAAAATAATTAAAGCAGTAATATGTTCATGAGACTTTAAATGGTAAAGGAAATATTTACAAATAACAGTAAATAATAATAACAACAGTGCAGTGAGATTTATAATAGCAATACAATGAATAGCAGTTAACAGAATATGAAACCCAGTGGTGCCTAGTGCAGAGCGCTCACCCAGTGTCACTCAGGCTGTGACAAGTGACAGTGAAGAGATACTCTGCCAGGGTGTAGTTTCTGTTTAGGGCCCGATAGCAATCAAGTTTATTTGGGGATTTAGTTTCATTGTCCCAATGTTCCAGATAAGATACTTTGTTTTGTTTTATAATTTGGTTGACTCTGATTGGCAGCTGGTTAGTGTTAGTGGGGTTCAGTACAGTGAGCTTCAGGGCCAGCTGACTGAGGGGACTCTTTTCTGGGCTGGGCTGAGGGTTTGCAGGGCCTTGTACTGTATTATTATTATTATTATTATTATTATTATTATTATTATTATTATTATTATTATTTATTTCTTAGCAGATGCTCTTATCCAGGGTGACTTACAGTCGTAAACAAAAATACATTTCAAGAATACTGTAGTGAGTCTGGGGGGCTTGTGTGGAGATGCATCCAGAATTTGAGTACTCTTTTTTGGATGTGGATGAGCAGTGGGTAACGACCTAATTTAGCCCTGCATGCATGATTAGGTGTTTTCCTCTGTATTTGTAATATATTTTTGCAGAATTCTGCATTTTGTGTAGTTCTGCTGACTGAGTGGACCCTATACCATTCCATATAGTGCAATGGGCTGGATTCTCCAATGGGTATATTTATTTTACAGTTTTTGCTCCAGGACTTACAGCCTGAGGGTCAATGTGGCCCCCTCTCAACATTTTAGGGGGACATTTTCTTCAGTGAGGGGGTCAATATGTTTGATTCAGAACCAACCACCATTTCTTATTTTTGTTTGTTTTAAATATGCCAACAGAGTTTACGGACCTTTTGTTTCTGAAGAACAAAAAATAAAACTGTAAAGCTGTAGATACAACCAAGGTGTCTCTACAATACTCACTGTCACTTGGGGAAAATATTGGGAAATGTGTCAGTCATGCTAGTGTATCACTGAGTAGAGGATATTGTACCAAATCACATTAGAACAGGGGTTTTCAATCTTTTTAAGCTGTGTACCCCTTTCCAAAAAATGTAGTCCACCGCGTACCCCCATCCAAGAGAATCATAATAAAATGAAAACAGAAACAAATAGTCTGTACAATAACATGATACAACAAAACGCACAAGCATTGGAGTGTGTGATGGATACAATTATAAAAGCTACAGTATTATAACGGAAAAAAATCTATATTATATTTACTTTTGGGTAAAAATAGTCCCTCAAACAGGTTTCTAGTTGTTGGAAACATCATCATCATTTTATTGTAATTACTAATTAATTAAAATCAACAACGCCTCTGTGCTAGCCTCAATCACTCAGAAATGACACAGGACTATTTTGTGATAGCAAATGGTAATCATGTATTTTTATTGATAATAAAATTACAGAAAAGGTGGCAAAAAAAATTCACTATCCACGCATCTCTACAGCTGACCTCATTACAAAAACATATTATTGGCATTTTTAAATTCTTGGTGACTAAAACTTACAATGCTAATTAAAAAATAATAAAATGCTTAGCTAGTATCAGTGTGATGGATGTCCCTGCTTGTTACCTCACAAATCACTGATAATGGCAGGGAAATTGGAGAGAGCTTCAGTTGCAAGACATTTTTTGGCGTTTTTAATCTGACGGTATTTAGTATTGCTCACCCTGTACTAGTATTGAGCCAGCAATCAATATTTTTTTCACAAGATTGAAAGCTAAAAACTCTTACTCTCACACCAGACGTAACGGCTTATCAAATCAGACCGCATGGCAATACTTCGGTTTCGGACTGGCCATACATTCTGTATTTTGAAATGATCCAATAGTACTTAAGTTACAATAAACTTTAATCAGGTTATCGATTTGCAGGCACGAACACACACAGGAAATAAAATGAGTTAAAAGACTAGGCTTTTAGTTTTTTTAAATATGTAAAAAAAAAGTGTTATCCCAGACAGACTGCAGTAACTAACCGCCCAGCTGTTTACATGACATTTAAACAGGGCTTATTTAAAACGTACATATTTAATATGTAAATTAGTCATGTGTGCACTAAACGCTGTGTCACAGCACATCAGCCTGGTGTTAGCGATTAAACATTGATTACATGACAAAAGTTTGCAATAGATTGGCAAGTGGTACTAAATAAAATGCGTTATCTGCCATTTCAGAATTTTTCTCATGTACTCCAGTTTGAAAACTGCTGCATTAGAAGAAACCACAGTACCAACTGATCCAGTTTAATAGCAGTAGTATTTAAATGCCATTGTCCTGACTGGTAAATTCTTACCTTCCAGCTGCCCCTTTATTTTGACAATTTCCAGAAAAATTGCATTTTTTTCTTGCCATTTTTCATTCTTAGCCCCCAAGTAAATATTTTCGACAGTTTTCGATGTTGTTGATATGATAAACACGTATATATGCTTCAGATCTTTAATTTTTTTCAAAGTTAAACAATGGCCTGTGTTACACAGAACACTATAAAAATAAAATGTCAAATATACAATATGTATTTCTTTATTTCTGTGGATTTGCTATATTTTAACATATTTTAATACTACGATATGGCTTTGAAAATGCTACTTAAACAACCATGACTGCACATGAACTGTATTACATAATACTTTCCTTTATTCCGATTCCAGTGGTGTTTTCTCAATACAAGATGTATTATATACAGTGCTATATAAAATCACATACACTATATATATATGTTTTATTTTGCTCTTAATTGTATTATTACTTGTACGGTGATTCTTGAAATGTATCTTTCTTTACGACTGTAAGTCGCCCTGGATAAGGGCGTCTGCTAAGAAATAAATAATTATATATATATATACATATACAGTGCCTTCCAAAAGTATTCAGACCCCTGACCAATTCTCTCATATTACTGAATTACAAATGGTACATTGAAATTTCGTTCTGTTTGATATTTTATTTTAAAACACTGGAACTCAAAATCAATTATTGTAAGGTGACATTGGTTTTATGTTGGGAAATATTTTTAAGAAAAATAAAAAACTGAAATATCTTGCTTGTATATGTGTGGGTAAGTATTCAACCCCCACACATTAATATTTGGTGGAGCCACTTTTCACAACAGCTTTAAGTCTTTTGGGGTAAGTATGTACCAGCTTTGCACACAGTGTCGGAGTGATTTTGGCCCATTCTTCTTGGCAGATTTGCTCCAGGTTGTTCAGGTTGGTTGGACGACGCTTGTGGACCGCAATTTTCAAATAGTGCCACAGATTCTCGATGGGATTGAGATTAAGACTTTGACTGGGCCACTGTAGGACATTCACCTTTTTGTTCTTGAGCCACTCCAATGTTGCTTTGGCCTTGTGCTTGAGATCATTGTCCTGCTGAAAGGTGAATTTCCTCCCAAGCTTCAGTTTTTTAGCGGACTGAAGCAGGTTCTCTTGCAGTATTTCCCTGTATTTTGCTCCATCCATTCTTCCTTCAATTTTAACAAGATGTCCAGTCCCTGCTGATGAGAAGCATCCCCACAGCATGATGCTGCCACCACCATACTTCACTGTAGGGATGGTGTGTCTTGAGGCATGGGCAGTGTTAGGTTTGCGCCACACATAGCGCTTTGAGTTTTGGCCAAAAAGCTCTATCTTGGTCTCATCTGACCACAAAACCTTTTCCCACATAGCAGCTGGGTCACTCTCATGCTTTCTGGCAAACTCCACACATGCTTTCAGATGGTACTTTTTGAGTAACGGCTTCTTTCTTGCCACCCTCCCATACAGGCCAGTGTTATGCAGAGCTCTTGATATGGTTGACTGGTGCACCATTACTCCACTCCCAGCCACTGAACTCTGTAGCTCTTTCAAAGTGATTGTTGGCCTCTCTGTGGCTTCTCTCACAAGTTTCCTTCTTGTTTGAGCACTGAGTTTTGAGGGACTGCCTTTTCTTGGCAGGCCTGGGTGGTGTGATGCAGCTTCCACTTCCTGATTATTGATCCAACTGTGCTCACTGGGATATCCAAACACTTGGATATTATTTTGTACCCTTTCCCTAAGGGTTTTCATCCAGAAAATGTGACAACAACTTTAATGGTTCACAGGTGGAGGCCAATGGTAAGGTAATTGTGTCCTCGTTAGGGCAATTTCTTTCATCGGTGTAAACTGGGAGCTTCCACAGCACAGTGGTTGAATACTTATGCAAGCAAGATATTTCTGTTTTTTATTTTTCTTAAAAATATTTCCAAACATAAAACCAGTGTCACCTTACAATAATTGATTTTGAGTTTCAGTGTTTTAAAATAAAATATCAAACAGAACGAAATTTCAATGTACCATTTGTAATTCAGTAATATGAGAGAATTGGTCAGGGATCTGAATACTTTTGCAAGGCACTGTATGTATATATATATATATATATATATATATATATATATATATATATATATATATATATATATATATATATATATCATGCCGTTATCGGCCTACTGGCGAAATGGCCAAGAGACAGTTGGTGCTTAACACATACTGAATTAATTTGCCCTTTTTTGTCATAGAAAAGACACATTTCACATGTTTTATAACGTTACCGTAGGCTACTTTTTTTTTTTTTAAATCAATGATGCGGTTTTCATTTCACAAATCTACTGCACTTTGTCTATAAACTGTACTGGTACTACAGAAGTACATATTTCACTTGCTAGGTCACTCCATTTCTCCAACGATCAGACAGATATTTTATCTAAATAGGTAAGTTTATAGCGGATGAATTTCACAGTATTTTTAAGCACAAATATAATAGACTACATTTCAACAGTTACTGCTGAAGTGTATTACTTATTCTAGAAGTGGTGTAACAGGGATACAAGGTTATATTTGCGCCGGGCCATGTTGTTAACAAGCCTGATGTTGTCTTCCAGGCTTTACTGTGAAACTGACTGTAACCAGGGAGGGTGTGAGCGCATTCTACTGGACTGGAGAATAATGGCACAGGAGTTTAGTTATGAAAACGCAAGTGTAAACAAACAAGTAAAAAAGATTAGCCTGTCGTCAGACATGTCATATTAATACAAAATGCATTAATTTACTGTGTATTGGTATTGCGTCTGGTCTGGGAAGAGGGACACACGGGCACTTTAAGAGGAATTCAACGGTACATTTTTTTATTTCAGGGGGGCATTGGCGCAATGGCGCGGCCTAGCGCGAACACTGATTTTATAGAGCCTTATTTTGATGGCATAGAAAGCTCTGCAAGCTTTTTCTTTTAATGCATTCACTGCCAAGCCAAAGCTCCCTGAGGCATTGCTTGTTAGTCCGAGGTAACTGTAATTCAGTGTGTGTTCTAGGGCGGTGTTGCTTAGAGTAAAGTGGTATATGTTTTCCTGAGATCTGGCCTTTTTTTGGAAGATCATGATTTTGTTTTGTTTTTTCAAATTCACTGCCAGGGCCCAGGTCTGACAGAACTGCTCTAGCAGCCAGGCTCCGCTGCAGCCCCTGTTCAGTGGGTGACAGCAAGACCAGGTCGTCTGCATGGAGCAGGAATTTACTTCCATGTCATGTATAGAGAGGCCAGGAGCTGCAGACTGTTCCAACATCACTGCTAACTCATTGATGTAAATATTGAACAGCGTTGGACTCAGGCTGCAGCCCTGTCTCACTCCACGTCCCTGTGAAAATAACTCTTTTCTTTTGTTGTCAATTTTTATTCCGCACTTGTTTTCCGAATACATTGATTTAATTATATCATAAACTTTACCCCCTACTTTGCTTTGGAGAATTTTATAATAATTTTTAATAAGGGTGTGCAGGGTGTAAATATGGTCAGTGTTTTGGTAGAAACCCAATCTGACTCTTACTCAGGACATTGTGTCCGGTAAGATTCGGTAAGGATATTGCTGCTCTAGAAAGAGTGCAAAGGAGAGCGACCAGAATTATCCCGGGTTTAAAAGGCATGTCGTATGCAGACAGGCTAAAAGAATTGAATCTATTCAGTCTTGAACAAAGAAGACTACACTGTGATCTGATTCAAGCATTCAGAATTCTAAAAGGTATTGACAATGTCAACCCAGGGGACTTTTTCGATCTGAAAAAAGAAACAAGGACCAGGGGTTACAAATGGAGATTAGATAAAGGGGCATTCAGAATAGAAAATAGGAGGCACTTTTTTACACAGAGAATTGTGACGGCCTGGAACCAACTCCCAAGTAATGTTGTTGAAACTGACACCCTGGGATCCTTCAAGAAGCTGCTTGATGAGATTCTGGGATCAATAAGCTACTAACAACCAAATGAGCAAGATGGGCCGAATGGCCTCCTCTCGTTTGTAAACTTTCTTATGTTCTAATAAAGGCAGAGATTGATGAGATGCTCAGACTGAGTGTAATAGAGGAGTCCCAAAGTGACTGGAACAGTCTGATTGTTTTAGTGGATAAGCCGGCCGGGTCAACTCGATTTTGCATTGACTTCAGGCAAGTTAATGACAAATCGAAGTTTGACACTTATCCAATGCCCCGGGTAGATGAGTTGCTGGAGCATCTAGGCAGGGCTCAATTTATGACGACACTGGATTTAATGAAGGGGTACTGGCAGATACCCCTGACCCTGGAATCCAGCGAGAGGACAGCGTTTTCGACTCTCTTTGGGTTGTACCAATTTAGGACCATGCCCTTTGGGTTGCACGGAGCACCAGCCACTTTCCAGCGGATGATGGATCGCATTTTGCGGCCCCATCAGCAGTACGCCGCTGCTTACATAGATGATGTGGTTATCCACAGTGAGGGTTGGCCGAGTCATCTGGGTAAGGTGGCGGCGGTATTGCAGTCCTTGTGGGAGGCTGGGCTCACTGCTAACCCAAAGAAATGTGCCATTGGAAAGAGTGAGTCGGAGTATTTAGGGTATCGAGTAGGGAGTGGCCAGATCAGACTGATGATTGCTAAGGTGAAAGCCTTGGCTGACTGACCAGTCCCTATGACCAAAACCCAGGTGAGCTCTTTCTTAGGACTAGCGGGCTATTATAGGAAGTTCATCCTGAGCTTCGCCACGCTCATTGCTCCTTTGACAGATCTCACCCAGAATGTTGCCCCAAATACGGTTCAGTGGACGGAGCCGTGCCAGAGGGCCTTTCTCGCACTGAAACGAAGGCTGTGTAGCAAGCCAGTGCTATGCAGTCCTGATTTCAGTAGGAGGTTCACCCTGCAGACTGATGCGTCAGAGACAGGTCTCGGGGCAGTGTTGTCTCAGGAGATGCGGGGAAGCACCTGGTCCTGTATATTAGCAGGAAGCTCCTTCCCCGTGAGAAAAACTATAGTACCATCGAGAAGGAGTGTCTCGCAGTAAAATGGGCAGTGGAGTCACTCCGGTACTACCTCCTGGGGTGACACTTCACCCTGGTTACAGATCATGTGCATTCGGGTGGCCATGACCAGGGGAAACCCAGTGACGCTAGCTGAGGAGGCGAGCATAAACAAACACAGAGCGTGTGAGAATAAAATCAGGCAAGCACGGCTGAGGAAGACGCCAGCCTTAAATAAACTTTATTAAAATATATGGTTACATACCCGAGGGGACACGTGTAGTGATAGGGGACCCTTGGCAACCCCAGTGTATAGTGCACAGCGAGACCCGAGCTGCCCGGCATAACGGCAGTTGGGGTGGGGCACTTTTGTTTTGTAGTTTTATTACTGTGTTTTATTTTCCCTTTTCATTTCGCCTTTGGTTTTCATTATTATTTTTGAGCCCATATGAGTGCGCCTTCATATACCTGTGTTGGTAACCTGTGGTCCTGATTACTGTTGTCGGTACACAGGCCACAGACAACAGCGCCCTCTGTGGGTTAAAATAAATAAAAAAGAAAATAAATAAAACTGGGCACCTGTGCGGTGTTTTCAAGTTCAATCTTCTGTCTCCTGTGTCAGTGAATACCACCACCCTTCCACACTGCGGTTTTGTTGTGTTTAAATTATTCCACATATCCCAGAACTGATTTTGATCGATGGATTCTTCAATTTCGGTGAGAGTTTTGTGGATGTGTTTTTGTTTTTTCTGTTTGAGGGTGTGTTTATATTGTTTTCACAGTACTGCAGGTGTAAATCTGGGTTGTGTGGTTGATGATGTTTCGATTAGATCATTTTTAGTTTTTTCCTTGTAGTTTTGCATTCATCATCAAACCATTTTTCTTTGGATTTGGGTTTCTAATTTTTTTTCTTGTTTAATTTTTAGAGGTTTGCCATAATTGCTGCTTTTATTTCATTTATGCATTCAACTGTCAGATTTACGTCTGTCTTGTTATGTTGGTATTGTGTTATATTGAAAATATTAATAAGGTTAGTGATTTGGGTGGAACTAATTGCTTTGGTAAATTCGTCTGTGCTGTTTGCTGCCCATCTGTATGTCTGGTTTAAGTTGTACAGCTTACCGGGCTGGGTGTGCGTATTCCTGGGTTGTCCAATTCTTTTCAGGACCACAGTGATTTGGCTGTGCTCTGACAGGGGGATTTGTGGCCTGACAGCAAATGCGTTGATAGAGGAGGGTTCCATGTCAGTTATGGCATAGTCGACTACACTTGTCCCAAGAGCTGAGCAGTAGATGAACCTCCCTAAAGAGTCCCCTCTGATCCTGCCATTAACGATGTACAGACCCAAGGCTTGACAGAGATGCACTAACTCTCTCCCATTCTTGTTTACAATGCGGTCAGGCTTGTTTCTCTGTATTGTGGTGGGTGTGAGGTACAGAGTGGTCTGTCGAAATACATGGCTGTTACCCTGTGTACTAATACAGTCAGGCTCTGTGTCTATCCTGGTGTTGAAATCCCCACAGAGCAGCACATTTCCCAGGGCCTGGAAGTGGCCTCATTCCTCATTGTAATAGGGGGATTCAGAAGGTGGGGTGTAGGCTGCACATAGATATATATCTTTGTTACACAGGGCTATGCCCTTATTTATTCTGAGCCATGTGTGTGTTGGTCCTTGTTTGACTGGGCTGATTTAGTTAGCCAGCTTCCCTCTGTACCACACTATAATTCCCCCGGAGTCCCTGCCACGCTTGACTGTGCTCAGTTTCATGGATGGCACTATGACTTCCCTGTAGCCTGAGGACAGTGAGTGATCACGTCTGTGCAGCACCACGTCTCTAACAAAATGACAACATCTAAGTTATTTACATTTTTAGTAAATGCAGGGTCTCTGCTCTTTGGCCCGAAAGCCGAGGAATACAAACCCTGTATGTTCCAACAACTGATTGAAAAAGATCTCATGTTTAGTTTTTTTTTGTTTGTTTGTTTTTATATTAATTAATCGTAATGAAATAGAATGTACTTATAAGAACATAAGAACATAAGAAAGTTTACAAACGAGAGGAGGCCATTCAGCCCATCTTGCTCATTTGGTTGTTAGTAGCTTATTCATCCCAGAATCTCATCAAGCAGCTTATTGAATGATCCCAAGGTGTCAGCTTCAACAACATTACTGGGGAGTTGGTTCCAGACCCTCACAATTCTCTGTGTAAAAAAGTGCCTCCTATTTTCTGTTCTGAATGCCCCTTTATCTAATCTCCATTTGTGACCCCTGGTCCTTGTTTCTTTTTTCAGATCGAAAAAGTCCCCTGGGTCGACATTGTCAATGCCTTTTAGAATTCTGAATGCTTGAATTAGATCACCGTGTAGTCTTCTTTGTTTTAGCCTGTCTGCATACGACATGCCTTTTAAACCCGGGATAATTCTGGTTGCTCTTCTTTGCACTCTTTCTACAGCAGCAATATCCTTTTTGTAACGGGGTGACCAGAACTGAACACAATATTCTAGGTGAGGTCTTACTAATGCATTGTAAAGTTTTAACATTACTTCCTCTGATTTAAATTCAACACTTCTCACAATATATCCGAGCATCTTGTTGGTCTTTTTTATAGCTTCCCCACATTGTCTAGATGAAGGCATTTCTGAGTCAACATAAACTCCTAGGTCTTTTTCATAGTTCCCTTCTTCAATTTCAGTATCTCCCATATGATATTTATAATGCACATTTTTATTGCCTGTGTGCAGTACTTTACACTTTTCTCTATTAAATGTCATTTGCCATGTGTCTGCCCAGTTCTGAATGCTGTCTAGATCATTTTGAATGACCTTTGCTGCTGCAACAGTGTTTGCCACTCCTCCTATTTTTGTGTCGTCTGCAAATTTAACAAGTTTGCTTATTACACCAGAATCTAAATCATTAATGTAGATTAGGAATAGCAGAGGACCTAATACTGATCCCTGTGGTACACCACTGGTTACCTCGCTCCATTTTGAGATTTCTCCTCTAATCAGTACTTTCTGTTTTCTACATGTTAACCACTCCCTAATCCATGTGCATGCATTTCCTTGAATCCCTACTGCGTTCAGTTTGAGAATTAATCTTTTATGCGGGACTTTGTCAAAAGCTTTCTGGAAATCTAAATAAACCATATCGTATGCTTTGCAATTATCCATTGTCGATGTTGCGTCCTCAAAAAAATCAAGCAGGTTAGTTAGACATGATCTCCCTTTCCTAAAACCATGCTGGCTGTCTCCCAGGATATTGTTACCATATAGGTAATTTTCCATTTTGGATCTTATTATAGTTTCCATAAGTTTACATATAATAGAAGTTAGGCTTATTGGTCTGTAGTTACCTGGTTCGGTTTTGTCTCCTTTTTTATGGATCGGTATTACGTTTGCAATTTTCCAGTCTGTCAGTACTACCCCTGTGTCAAGAGACTGTTGCATGATCTTGGTTAGCGATTTGTAAATAACTTCTTTCATTTCTTTGAGTACTATTGGGAGGATCTCATCTGGACCAGGGGATTTGTTTATTTTAAGAGCTCCTAGTCCCTTTAACACTTCTGCCTCTGTTATGCTACAGTTATTTAAAACTGGATAGGAACAGGTCGACATGTGGGGCATGTTGTCCGTGTCCTCCTTTGTAAAAACCTGTGAAAGGTAATCATTTAATATATTTGCTATTTTTTTTTCTTCGTCTATGATTTTGCCATTTGTGTCTCTTAGACATTTAACCTCCTCTTTGAATGTTCTCTTGCTGTTATAATATTGGAAAAATATTTTGGAATTGGTTTTAGCCCCCTTAGCAATATTGATTTCTATCTCTCTCTTGGCCTTTCTAACTTCCTTTTTGACTTGTGTTTGCAGTTCCAAGTACTCCTTTTGTGTACTTTGTTTTTGGTCCCTTTTAAACGCTCTGTAAAGTGCCTTTTTTCGCTGAATATTTTTTTAAATTGATCTGTTAAACCATTTGGGCCATTTTGTTTTAGATTTAGATTTGTCTACTTTTGGGATGTAATTGTTTTGTGCCTCTAGTACTACATTTTTGAAAAACAGCCATCCCTTTTCTGTGGATGTTTTCTCTATTTTACTCCAATCTACTTCTGTTAGTCTCTGTTTCATACCTTCATAGTTTGCTTTTCTAAAATTGTAAACCTAAGCTTTAGTCATTACTTTTGGGGTTTTAAAGATCACTTCGAATGAGACCATGTTGTGGTCTGAGTTTGCCAATGGCTCTCTGACCTCTGTTTTAGTTATTCTGTCTTCGTTATTTGAAAAGACTAAATCAAGGCATGCCTCCCCTCTAGTCGGTGCCTTGACAAATTGCGTTAGGAAGCAGTCACTTGTCATTTCCACCATTTCAATTTCATCCGTCGTGCTCCCCCCCCGGGTTTTCCCATTTTATATGGGGGAAGTTGAAATCCCCCATTAGTATGACTTCTCCTTTGCTACATGCATTTCTAATGTCATCTGCGATTGGTGCTGTGTTTTCAGGGTCAGTGGTTGCCGGATGTATATTTTCCTTCTCTACCTCTTCTTTCAGGGGTTGAAAGAATTCCTCAAAGAAGTCGAGGCTGGCCTCATTTCCCTGGATCACCACAGTCCCATTGTGGTATATGTTTATGAGGACTGTGCTGTCTGAGTACTCTCCCATGATAATTTGTCTTCCGTGCCAGATCCCTCCTCTTTTACTGTTTCCGTGCTTGCTACATATAACAGCGTGCCAGGTTTTGGGGTGTTCAGTGTGGAAGCTGAGGTTGTTTTTTTATCTTGCCTACTGGTCTGTGCATTGCTCAGCTCTACAGGGTATTGCACCTCCCTGCTGCCTGCACTCTGCTTGGCAACCGCAACAACTTGCTACACTTAAAGTTGCAATTTCAAACTCACTTCCAACTGCAACTGCTTTTTTGAAAGTGAACAGTTATAACCACTATACTTTTTAGGGTAACTACACTTGAACTTTTAGTTTATATTATTTGTTGTTGTATTTTTTAAATGTATATTATTATTATTATTATTATTATTATTATTATTATTATTATTGTATTTATTTTTAACTGTAGTAGCTGTAAGAGGCGCTTACTTTTACCTCCATTTTCTTCTTTCTTTATTTCTTTTTTCTTCCTTCCTTTTTCTTTCTTAATTTTCTTCTCTCTCCTATTCTTACCTCCTCTCTGTGTATTTTTGTTTATTTCATTAGCTCTGTGGATCCTGGGTGGGTTTGCTTCTTTTTCTTCTGTTTTGATGTGCTTGTAATTTGTACACATTATTTTTCTTTTCTATTTAGTTCAATATTTGTTTACATATCTTTGTGTTATTAATTTGCATTCCATTTCACTAAAAAATAGTATAAATATAATTTTTCAGGAGCACATCTTTTTGGTGACTGCTCACAGAACTGCTGACCGAAACTAAACTGAACTTGTTTCACAATCAACACTTTTCCAAGAGTTTAATTGAATTTAGTCTGCTCAAAAACAGGGACATCACGTGATCAAAAATAAAAAAACGAAAACGAAGAGCCCTTACTATAATATACACTGACCTCTCTCTCTCTCTCTCTCTCTCTCTCTCTCTCTCTTTCCAGCTCGATGGTGATTCGAGACCTCACCCTGCGCAGTGCAGCCAGTTTCGGATCCTTCCACCTCATCAGACTGCTCTATGACGAGTACATGTACTACCTGATAGAGCACAGAGTGGCGCAGGCTAAAGGAGAGACTCCCATAGCTGTGATGGGAGAGGTGAGCCTAACACTGCACCCTACAAACTGCACACTGCACACTACACAGTACACCCTACACACTGCACAATACACCCTACACACTGCACAATACACCCTACACACCCTAAACACTGCACAATACACCCTACACACCCTACACACTGCACAATACACCCTACACACTGCACCATACACACTATGCAATTAGCGCTGCACACTACACAATACACACTGCTACACTAAGACATTGCACCCTACACACTACACAATACACAATACACAATACACACTGCACCCTACACAATACACACTGCACCCTACACACTACACCACACAATGCACCATACACACTTCTTATATCATACACACCACATACTGCACCCTACACACTACACCATACACTGCACCATACACACTTATATCATACACCCCACATACTGCACCCTACACACTGCACAATACACACTGCACCCTACACACTGCACCCTATACACTATACAATACACACTGCACCCTACACACTATACAATACACCATACACACTGCACCCTACACACTATACAATACACCCTACACACTATGCAATGAGCAGTGCACACTACACAATGCTCACTGCTACACTAACACATTGCAACACCACACACTATACAATACACACTGCACCCTACACAAATCACACTGCACCCTACATACTACACAACACACCACACACTGCACCCTACACACTGCACAATACACCACACACTGCACCCTACACACTGCACAATACACCACACATTGCACCCTACACAATCGACACTGCACACTACACACTGCAACCTACACACTGCACAATACACCACACACTGCACCCTACACAATCCACACGGCAACCTACACACTGCACAATACACCACACACTGCACCCTACACAATCCACACTGCACCCTACACACTGCACCCTACACAATCCACACTGCACCCTACACAATTCAGTCAGCACTCGGATATCCGTTACCCAGTACACGTCAGTCACGTTTTACCGCCCTTGTATTAAGAATAAAATCAGTCCCTATTATATATATGTAGGCTTGCTACTATTCGATTTTTATTTTTTTGCAAATCGACGATTAATATCAACGTTTATTTTTGAAAGAATTTATTGTTTTTTTTCGATCTTTATTTTTCAATTCAAGCAGAGCATGGGTGAAATCGACCTTTATGCTTAAAAAAAAAAAAAACTTTTAATGCCATTGAGAAATGTCTAATTTAGAGAAACCCCTGATCATTTTCAACAAGCAACAAAACAAAACTGGTTCCCTGAAATAGAAATGTAACCATTACCTCATGGGTGTTAATCCTTTGATACCGTGTAACCTGAATAGATATTCCAAAGCTGCACGTAGTGCGAGTGACAGAGTCGCTCCCCACCCCCAAGGGCATAAAATAGACTGTTGACACTCAAAACGTCATCATTTTTCCCTCAAGACGCAGCGACCTTGAAGGTTAATGGTTACATTTCTATTTCAGATAATATGATATGATAATAACCTAATGATCCCTTTCAAGTAAGAAATGTAACCATTACCTCATGGGTAGACATACCAAAGATGTTGCAAGGAATTTTTGCAGACCAATTGAAAGCTACAAGGCACAGCAAAGTCCACCTTGTGCATTACCATGAGGAACCCAGTACAAGTGACAAGGCTAAAAACATTGAGGGGGAACTCGCCTCCAATTTTATGCTTTTAGGTTGTGCTCGAGGCCGCCCTTAACACTCTTGTTCCAAACCCAGGGTTTTGTGGATCTATGACATTCAGCCGATAGAACCGCGTAAAAGTGTAGCCCACACCGCTGCATCACAAATGTCTCTGGCAGTTGCGCCCTGGAATAAAGCCCATGAAGTTGCCATGCCCCTGGTCGAATGGGCAGTGAGCTTCTCTGGAGGGGGGAAAGTTGGCTCATTCATAAGAACATAAGAAAGTTTACAAACGAGAGGAGGCCATTCAGCCCATCTTGCTCGTTTGGTTGTTAGTAGCTTATTGACCCCAGAATCTCATCAAGCAGCTTCTTGAAGGATCCCAGGGTGTCAGCTTCAACAACATTACTGGGGAGTTGGTTCCAGACCCTCACAATTCTCTGTGTAAAAAAGTGCCTCCTATTTTCTGTTCTGAATGCCCCTTTATCTAATCTCCATTTGTGACCCCTGGCCCTTGTTTCTTTTTTTCAGGTCAAAAAAGTCCCCTGGGTCGACATTGTCTATACCTTTTAGGATTTTGAATGTTTGAATCAGATCGCCGCGTAGTCTTCTTTGTTCAAGACTGAATAGATTCAATTATTTTATCCTGTCTGCATACGACATGCCTTTTAAACCTGGAATAATGAGAGCTGCCTCTCTCTACAGGCTGGAAAGGAGGCGGGTGAAAAGCCTCAAGCTCTACCGTCTGGTTCATGTGGCATGCCGAGATGGTTTTTGGCAATAAAGCAGGATTAGTGCGATGTGTGACACTCGCCCTGGCTTCTGCAAAACTTAAGCAGACTTCTGCAACCGAAAAGGCTTGCATCTCACTCATTCGCTTCGCAGATGTAATAGCAAGTAAGAAAGCTTCTTTCATTTATACATATTTCAGCTCTGCTGAATATAAGGGCTCAAAGGGAGACTTCATAAGTGCTTCCAGCACCATATTAAGCCTCCAACACCATATTAAGCCTCCTGCAAAACAAATTCAGAGAGCTAGGAAGGAAATTAAAAGACAAGACCAAAACTGTGGTATTTTCTGGGATACTGCCGGCACCTTGCAAAGGACCATACGGTCAGCTTGAATACAAAATCAAAATGCATGGCTGAAATTCTGGTGCACACAGGAAGGCTTCATCTTTCTTGAACATTGGAGCACATTCTACAACAAGGACTATCTATACAGGTGGGACGGACTGCACTTAAACAAAAAGGGAACCAATCTACTCGGAGAAAGGATCCTTGAGGAGGTCCAGAAGCATTTAAACTAGAAAGGAAGGGGGGAGAAAACAAAAAAAACAGAGGGAGACCACATCAAAACAAGGGTAACAACTTCTAAATGCTAGAAGTCTCAGAAACAAAATGTTAGAACTTGAAGCTACTGCACTAACAAGTAACTACGATGTGATAGGTGTTACAGAAATGTGGTTGTCTGAGAGTGATGGAGATGAATATAATATTAGTGGATATACACTGTATAGGAAAGACAGGCAGGACAGAAGAGGCGGAGGGGTAGCGCTATACATAAGAAATAATCTTGAAGCCCAGGTGTTAAATCTGGACGAAGAAAGCAATGCCGAATCAATATGGGTCAGAATAATGCCAAAAATTCAAAGGGCATAATAATAGGAGCATGCTATAGCCCGCCAAATTCAGACGGCGAGCAAAATAATCTGTTATCCAATGACATTAGAAATGCGTGTAGCAAAGGAGAAGCCATACTAATGGAGGATTTCAACTTCTCCCATATAAAATGAGAAAACCCGGTGGGGAGCACGACAGACGAAATTGAAATGGTGGAAATGACAAATGACTGCTTCCTAACGCAATTTGTCAAGGCACCGACTAGAGGGGAGGCATGCCTTGATTTAGTCTTTTCAAATAACGAAGACAGAATAACTAAAACAGAGGTCAGAGAGCCATTGGCAAACTCAGACCACAACATGGTCTCATTCGAAGTGATCTTTAAAACCCCAAAAGTAATGACTAAAGCTTAGGCTTACAATTTTAGAAAAGCAAACTATGAAGGTATGAAACAGAGACTAACAGAAGTAGATTGGAGTAAAATAGAGAAAACATCCACAGAAAAGGGATGGCTGTTTTTCAAAAATGTAGTACTAGAGGCACAAAACAATTACATCCCAAAAGTAGACAAATCTAAATCTAAAACAAAATGGCCAAAATGGTTTAATAGATGAATTAAAAAAAATATTCAGCGAAAAAAGGCACTTTACAAAGCGTTTAAAAAGGACCAAAAACAAAGTACACAAAAGGAGTACTTGGAACTGCAAACACAAGTCAAAAAGGAAGTTAGAAAGGCCAAGAGAGAGATAGAAATCAATATTGCTAAGGGGGCTAAAGCCAATTCCAAAATATTTTTCCAATATTATAACAGCAAGAGAACATACAAAGAGGAGGTTAAATGTCTAAGAGACACAAATGGCAAAATCATAGACGAAGAAAAAAAAAATAGCAAATATATTAAATGATTACCTTTCACAGGTTTTTACAAAGGAGGACACAGACAACATGCCCCACATGTCGACCTGTTCCTATCCAGTTTTAAATAACTTTAGCATAACAGAGGCAGTAGTGTTAAAGGGACTAGGACAAATCACCTGGGCCGGATGAGATCCTCCCAATAGTACTCAAAGAAATGAAAGAAGTTATTTACAAACCGCTAACCAAGATCATGCAACAGTCTCTTGACACAGGGGTTGTACCGACAGAATGGAAAATTGCAAACGTAATACCGATTCTCAAAAAGGGAGACAAAACCGAACCAGGTAACTACAGACCAATAAGCCTGACTTCTATATATGTAAACTTATGGAAACCTATAATAAGATCCAAAATGGAAAATTACCTATGTGGTAACAGTATCCTGGGAGCTAGTCGGCATGGTTTTAGGAAAGGGAGATTGTGTCTAACTAACCTGCTTGATTTTTTTGAGGATGCAACATCAACAATGGATAATTGCAGAGCATACAACAGGGTTTATGCCCCCTCTGCTATTCCTAATCTACATTAATGATTTAGATTCTGGTATAGTAAGCAAACTTGTTAAATTTGCAGACGACACAAAAATAGGAGGAGTGGCAAACACTGTTGCAGAAGCAAAGGTCATTCAAAATGATCTAGACAGCATTCAGAACTGGGCAGACACATAGCAAATGACTTTTAATAGAGAAAAATGTAAAGTATTGCATGCAGGCAATAAAAATGTGCATTATAAATGTCATATGGGAGATACTGAAATTGAAGGTAATTATGAAAAAAACCTAGGAGTTTATGTTGACTCAGAAATGTCTTCATCTATGCAATGTGGGGAAGCTATAAAAAAAGGCCAACAAGATGCTTGGATATATTGTGAGAAGTGTTGAATTTAAATCAAGGGAAGTAATGTTAAAACTTTACAATGCATTGGTAAGATCTCACCTAGAATATTGTGTTCAGTTCTGGTCACCTCGTTACAAAAAGGATATTGCTGCTCTAGAAAGAGTGCAAAGAAGAGCAACCAGAATTATCCCAGGTTTAAAAGGCATGTCGTATGCAGACAGGATAAAATAATTGAATCTATTCAGTCTTGAACAAAGAAGACTACGCGGCGATCTGATTCAAACATTCAAAATCCTAAAAGGTATAGACAATGTCGACCCAGGGGACTTTTTTGACCTGAAAAAAAGAAACAAGGGCCAGGGGTCACAAATGGAGATTAGATAAAGGGGCATTCAGAACAGAAAATAGGAGGCACTTTTTTACACAGAGAATTGTGAGGGTCTGGAACCAACTCCCCAGTAATGTTGTTGAAGCTGACACCCTGGGATCCTTCAAGAAGCTGCTTGATGAGATTCTGGGATCAATAAGCTACTAACAACCAAACGAGCAAGATGGGCTGAATGGTCTCCTCTCGTTTGTAAACTTTCTTGTGTTCTTATAGCTGGCCAAAGCCGCTGCACCCCTTAAAAATTGCCCCGCCAGGAAATGAGCTCCTGAGGAGACTGAATCAATCTTAATATGACAAGCCGATATGGCTGCCAAATAGACCTTTAAAGTAGAGGGGGATTTCCCCTTATCAAATAGGTCCTGTAAAAATTGCAGTATAACTGCTATGGGACAGGTTGCCTGATCTTTTCTAAGCACAGCGGGAGCATGGCTAGTCGAGGAAGAGCATATAGCAGCTGCCTCAGCTGCATCTATTGCCAGGGGGTCCCCTGCTCCCATTATTGAGAACCAGAGGGGACAATGAATCCAAATTTTGGGTGGCAAACAGGTCCACCTGTGCTCTCCCGAACCGTTGCCAAATGAAGACCACCACTTCTAGGTGAAGCCTCCATTCCGAGGCACTGGGGACTGTCCTTGATTTGCCCAATTTATCTCCCCAGGAAGATGTACTGCCCGCAGTGAGAGGAGGTAACGGTGCGCCCAAAGCAGCAGCCTGCGGCAACCTGGTGGAGACTGGGGGACCTGAGGCCGGCCCTGGTGGTTTATGTATGCCACCACAGTAGTGTTGCCCATCCGGACAAACACATAACTCCCCTGAACCTCCTGTAAAAAAATCTGCAAGGCTAGAAACACGGCCTGCAGTTCTAGAATATTTATATGGAGACTCTGCCATGGGGGTCTCCATACTCCTTGCGCTCCCCTGCCATTCCACACAGCACCCCAACCGAGGCTGGATGCATCTGTGGTTATAACCTTCCTCCTTGTAACGCTACCCAGCGCTACCACTAAGTGTTGGTGAGCTGGCTGTGTCCACCAGGATAGAGCCTGCAGACAGTGCCGAGATACTGTCATCAGACAGCCACAGTTCAATGCAGGCTGAAAAACCCTGCTGTTGAACCAGCCTGCTGTTGTAGAAGACCCAAATGAAGGGTCTGGGAAGCTGTTGCCATCAAGCCCGGGAGCCTCTGAAACGTCACTACTGTACTGTGAGTTTGTTGTTGGGCTTAAAAAGCTTCAAACAAGCTGCTATTTTCTGCACTCTGTTCTCTGACAGAGTGGACAACATGGTCTTGGAATCCAGACACACTCCTAACCTAACCGAAGCAGGTGGTCTGTGACGAGTTTCGTGTGAGCCCTTGCCTGCACTGGAGATTGAGCACAAATGAGCCAATCGTCCAGGTAATTGAGCACTTTGATGTCTCAATGGGGCCAGAACAGCTTCTATGCACTTTGAAAAGGCACGGGGGGCTGAGAGAGGCTGAACGGTAATACATGAAACTCATAAGCTATCCCCTGTAAAGCAAACCTGAGATACTTCCTGTGCCCTGCTCTTATGGGGATGTGGAAATAGGCGTCTTTTAAATCCACCGCAGTGAACCAATCGCCTGGCCTTATTGACTGCAACAGCTGCTGCATGGTTAACATTTTGAGCCTCCGTCGACTCAGATATGGAGTGAGATCAAGGATTGGTCTGAGGCCACCATCCCGTTTGGGCACCAGGAAGTACCTGGAGTAAAAACCTTCTTCTAAGTGAAGAGGTGAACTGTGCAAATAGTCTGTTTCTGCAGCAGGGCTGTCACCTCCTGAGACAACACTAATGTGTCTCTTGGATCCGTGACTAACGTGTCTGAATTGCCTGTGGCAGCAAATTGCTAAGGCTGCTGCTTTGTCTGAGGCTCATTGAAGTTCCCCCTTTGTGTAGTCATGGGTCGGTTGTGAAACCCCCCTCTGGCTTCAGCAGGTGTCAGCTGTGCCGGTCCTTGAGGCTGCTGGTTTCCAGTTTTGTGCCTGTCTACGTAATTGAGGCAGCCTCTTTGACATCAGGCGCACCAGTTCCTTAGTAGACTCACGCGCCTGATGAGAGCGCTGCAGCATGTCATCTACTGCAGGACCAAAAGTGTGTCCTGGAGTTATGGGAGCATCCAGCAATGGTGCCTTATCACCATCCACTATGCGCGCCTGAGACAGCCAGAGCTGACGTCTTGCAGCTACTAGCGCAGCCAGGTTCCTACACACGGCCTGCCCGTTGAATTTAGATATACAGAGCAGGTTTTTATTCACCAGCTGCAGTTCTTTGAGCTACTGTGGTGTGGGTCTGTCACTGTGAAAGAGACTTTAATAAACAGCTTTGGTAAGCCACCAAGATGCTGTTATAATTTCCCAGCCGTGCAGCAAAGGCACCAGCTGAATAAGCCTTTTTAAGCATGATCTCCGAAACCCGGCACTGTTTATTCAGGCAGGTGGCGTCCTTGTTTAAAAACACTAACTTAGAGGCTTGCACCAATGATGCGATAGCGGCATCTACTCATGGAAAATCAGCCAAGCCAAGTTTATCTGCCTCATGCAGGCTGTACAGCGCTCCCAAGAAACTGAAGCAGCAGGCGCTGTAGCTGGGTGACCCCAGGATGAATGCCTCTCAAAGAGGAAATCCGGGTGTACCGGAAGAGACACTTGAGAGACAGCGGGACCATTCTCATAAATGTAGTGTTTCCGCTTGTCTACAGGCCATGGAACATTTAAAATGTCCGCGGCCCTCTTAATCAGTGGCAAAAGCTCTGCTGATAGTGAGGACCAGCATGGTACTTGTTTGTTTAGTGTTCGGCCCTGTGTGTTAGTGTCTGTTCGTTTTGTTTGTCTGTTTATTTTGGCAAAAGTGCCGTGTCCTGTGTTTTGTTAAAACCTTTTTATTTATAATAAACTGGCGCAAGCAAGCGTTTTCATCATTTCATTTCATCTGTCCTGTGTGTTATTCATTTCCTGGATCTGACGGCACCACTCAGCCAGCCGTGTGACAGAGACCTATGTCTCTTTTTTCTCCTCTTAGGCGAGGGAGCCGGAGGAGGGGAGGGGGAAGGAGAAGACGAGGAGGACCGTGAAGCTGGTCTCCTACGTGTTCTCCTACTTAGGCATAGAGCTGTCATGAGAGCATATAGCTCTCTTTTGAGCTGAAGAGGGAGGGGAACCTTGTCCAGTGATCGCTCTACAGAGCTTCGCGACACTCATTTCTCTAATGTACGAGTAGAAAAGGACGCACAAAACTCACAATAGCTACGGTTGGCAAGTACCTCCTTAGCATGCTCCGGACCCAGACATGCCTGTCCTCCGTGGGGAGACTTTTCTTGCATATGTCGCACAAATGAAACCCCGGCATAATGGCATAATGTAACTGCAGTGGTGTGCAATGCAAACGACCTTGAACTGTAATTGCTATCAGTATAGCCTGTATTACTAGTATCAACGTATCGAATGCTTAACATCTGTACTATCTTCTATAGTGCACAATTATTTATTTATTTATTTTTCAGTGCAGTGCAATATGGTGGGTAATACACAGTATGGTACAAACAGTACGGTATAGTGCTAATATTATAATGCCCAATGTACGCTATATACAGCTATACAGTACAGTATATAGCTCACAGTACCATCGGTACGGTACGGTACGGAAACCTTGTTCACTAGGAAGCAATATGCAGGGATGCCCACATGTATAGCTTCTGGCTTAACACAACACAGCCCTAAGACTGGAGGAAGCCTGCTGTCACCGTGACAGCCCTCGCAATGGCACTGCAAGCAGAGACCAGAGCGGCAACGAAACACTGCGAGAAGGACTGCAAGCAAATCAGACCCGAAGCAGAGCTGAGCCCAGCGACTGCTAGTGAATCGGAAGGGTAACCTCGTTCGTTGTACAAAAGTACTGGCGGGAACGGTAGCAAGTCTGGGACCTACAGTTACCACAGGAGCGAGATAGGGATGCCCACCTATAACGTTTTTTGGCTAACCAACAGATCGAAACCTAAGGAAAGCCTACTGCTTGAGCCCTAACAGTCTTCACACTAAATCTGCAAGCAGATCTTAATGTGGTTGGTACAGAGACACTGGGAAAAGCAGATTGACCCAGCGCGCGTCACTGTTCAAGACAGCAGCCACGTTTCTGTAAAAAATAAATAAATAAATAAATGAAAATACAACAGAGAAAACAATTTCTTCTCACACAAAACAGTAATCAATCAATTACCGATATTTTAATATATTTTTTATAATGCTTCAACCGAAGCTAGCAGCTTACGAGAGAGCACCAGTAGCCGACTTAAGGCGTTCGATCCCGGGGAAGGGGCAGCGGAGCACAGGGCCGCTGAAAGACTAACAAACAACCACGGCTGAGTGCACAATACGTGAAGTAATTTTTACTAAAACACGTAAAAACAACAATTTGCAATGATAAACACAAGCGAACAATAATAATACAATCACATGTAACACTATGTGTCACTTATCTGTCCATAGATCTCTCTCTCAGACCGGTGAAAGGAAAAATGATGACGTTTTGAGTGCCAACAGTCTCTTTTATGCCCTTGGGGGCAGGGTGCGACTGTGTCACTGGCACTACGTGCAGCTTTGGAATATCTATTCAGGTTAGACAGTATCAAAAAATTAATACCCATGAGGTAATGGTTACATTTCATACTCGAAAGGGAATCATGGTTACCAACATTCTAATTCAAATAACGTTTGGTCACAGTGAAGCTATACCTTTCGCCCTGGATAAGGGCGTCTGCTAAGAAATAAATAATAAATAATAATAATAATACCTTGTAAAGCTAAAGTTCCTACACAAATTTAAAAAATGTCTCAAATAAACCGCAGAAAACGCAGCATATAAAGTGTATTACAGACTTTTGTAGCATAAATTTACAAGAAAAAAATAATATGCACAGTATAAAACATTAGATAGCTGAACAGAACTTTTTATTATTTTTATTTTATTTTTTTAATATAAATTTAGTCGTTGCCAATTATTTTTATTATTTTATCCCAATTTTAGAATGGCCAATTATTTTTTAAGCTCAGCTCACTGCTACCACCCCTGCGCTGACTCGGGAGGGCGAAGACGAACACACACTATCCTCTGAAGCGTGTGCCGTCAGCTGACCGCTTTTTTTCACACTGCGGACTCACCATGCAGCCACCCAAGAGCTACAGCGTCGGAGGACAACGCAGCTCTCGGGCAGCTTACAGGCATGCCCGCAGGCGCCCGGCCAGACTACAGGGGTCGCTGGTGCGCGGTGAGCTGAGGACACCCTGGCCGACCTAACCCTCCCTCCCACCGGGCGGCGCTCAGCCCTGAACAGAACTAACTTGTACTTATTATTCGGACTTTGAGCTCTGCCCCTCTCCTGCTTAAGCACAGCTGGAGTCACTGGAGGCAAGGCAGACTGGCCCGCTTTGACCTGCCGCAGAGACGTCAGCCCTTGATCAGGGTATTGTGCACAATACTCATTAAGCGTTTTCCTCATGCGCCCCATTTTCAAATCAAACTAGTATCTGTCACCGTATATACCTATAATAGCAAAAGCTTACCTACACCTTAACCCGCTAATTTCAGAGTAGGCTCTTTTGAATGACAGGTGCTGTAGCTGGCAAATGAAAGTGCACAGTCGGTCTTGATGATATTTTAAACGGATGAGAAGAATGCTCTGCTTCAGCCACGAGATCTGTCAGAACAAGATGAAATAACTGACGGTGAAACTACACTAGCCTATTAAGGGACCACTGAGATGACTGACAGCTACCCCTAGTCATTCAGAGTGGAACAGAGACGGGACAGACAGCAAGTATAAAAACTACACAGACTAGAGGTGATTTCTAAATTATTATTTTTGGTAAGAAAAAAATAGCAAGTGATTTTACCGAAGTTTATCCTATATTAATTTATTAGTCGAACTCATATTTTTTGGGAATTTGACGTTTTAACAAGCTTTACAGATTAAAATCAAAAAGTAGCAAGCCTATATATATGTAACAAATTAATGCACTTGCCCGTCACACGTGATTTCCGACTCCAGTTTTCTGATACAAAGCCCGTCTCTTCAATGTTACAATGTACTTGTTTAACTGTCACAGTCCACGTTTTGTTTTGTTTTTCTGGCATCGCAAATCAGTCTGTCTTTATTATTATGCAGTTACACAGCGCTTCCTCCAAAAATAAAGCGAATGAGACAAGTCACAGTAATATCAAAATTTACCATTAAACAGTTTTAGATACTGTGATACATTTAGTTGTTTTTGTGCATTTTCATTTGTGGCTATACAGGTCTGCATCCCTGCATATTGCTTCCTAGTGAACAACGTTTCCGTACCGTACCGTACCAATGGTACTGTGAGCTATATACTGTACTGTATATCTGTATATAGCGTACATTGGGCATTATTGAGCACTATATTTTGAATTTTGACTACTGTTTTAATTCTGGAAACTGGTGGGTTTTTTTGTGGGTTTTATTTTTAAATCGTTTGCTAAATTGCATTGCCTTTTACATTTTACGCAGTTCTGTGCATGGGTAACATTTTGATTTCATTTTGCTCTTTAATTGATAATGGGGAATTTTACATAATGCTAGTACAATATGTACTGGATTTAAAATGATGTACTGTATTGGCACGTGATAATATCAGAATCATATCGTTCTGAATTAAAATACTACTTCTGTTGAAAATATAGTACTGTACCAACAAATCAACTACAGTACTAAATAAAAGCCTACGTATTTTAAAACACAATCCTTTCAGCTATGTATTTTCTGACGTTGTATCTTTTTTGTGTTCCCTGAAAAAACGGACAAGTGTTTGTCTTTTACTTCTGTGTTATTCCCCCAACTCGTGCGCTAACAAATTTCAATGAAAGAATCAATGAAAGACCCCTCTGGATGAAAAACGAAACTAACAGGAGGCCCGTCTTCAGATAAACATTCGAGACAGATTGCTGTAAATATCCTGCCTTGACCCTGCTGAATCAAATCTTCCATGAACGATCCACCATCATCATGAGGTACACACTGCACAATACACCACACACGGCACCCTACACACTATGCAATAAGCACTGCACACTACACAATGCACACTGCTACACTAACACATTGCAACAAACACAATACACCCTACACACTGCACCCTACACAATACATCATACTGTGGTAAGGACAGCGTCACTGGCAAGGTGTGTTACTCCCAGGCTAGTGCGCATGTTTATTTACAAAAACTAGACAAAACAAATAACAAACAAATGAACAGGCTGTGGGAGGGTGTGAGGATTCACTGAACACACAGGAGTCAGAAAGTTTGTTTGATACCGCCTCACTGGCGTTCACTTTTTATTTAAGGCACAAGGGGGCACCCTTGTACCAGAGATGAAAAATATCAACAATGGTAAGTTTCTTTTCCTTCCTTTTTTCAAGATAGGTTATCCCGTACAGGTGCTGAAAATAGAGTTCAAAACAGAAGGTGAAAGAAAAAGGAAAATAAAACACAATAGCAAACTACAAATAAAAGGTGCTGCATCTGCAGCGTCCTGCAGCCTCCGCATCTGGTGCTGCTTGAGTTTCTGTGACGCTCTGTTATTTCCTCACTATCACTCACGGGGTTGCCCAGACTTCCCCAACTAAACTATCAGCGTCCCACTCGGGTATGATAAACTGGCTTTCACCCTGCCACATACCTCCCCTTATGTGCCCAGCAACCCTGGCCACAATCGGCCACCACCCCCTCATGTCCATCTTTCCCCATGTGGATTCTTGTGGGCATGTTGGTCCCAACCCTGGCGTCTCTCCTCGGAGACCTAGAGCCGGTGATAGGAGACCCAGAAGATGTGATCGGGCTTTCGGGAGCACAGGCTGGCAACCGTGCGAGCTTCAGCGACTATGGAGTGACGCCTGAGCCACCAGGGGGAGTGAAGCAGACGACCAGGCAACCAACTGTGCTTGGTGATGCAGTGACCCGGGAGCTAGGCTCAGCGGCCAAATGTTCAGACACAAGTGCTGGGTGTCTGGGAGCCCGGAGCAAGGGCCCTGACCCATCAGCACCGAGTCAGGACATAGAGGTGGTGGATGACTCTTTGCCTCCTCCTTCGGTGCTGGGCACTCCAGTAGTGGCAATCCTGGCAGCGGCAATAAATTTATGGCCCGAGCCACATTCCCACATGTGTTTCTGGCAGGGAGGAATTTAACCCCCCTCCCTGCCAACCCAGTATTCCACACACACACACCACACATTACACTGGCAGGGCTTTTACCGTGTCACACATACACACTGCAACCTAAACACTGCACAATGCACACTGCAACACTAACCCACTGCACCCTACACACTGTAATGAGCACTGCACACTACACAATGCTACACTAACACATTGCACCCTACACACTCTACAGTACACCATATACACTGCACCCTACACCCTACACACTGCACTCTACACAATGTATTTGATTTTTCTTTTTGTTTTTGTGTTTCAGTTTGCTAACCTCGGACGTAGCTTGAACGCACTGGATCCTGACAAGGGTAAGAAAATTCTGTTCAATGTTGTCTGCAAGTAAGCGGGGAGGGGAGGGAGGGAGGGTTATTGAACTCCTGAAAATACAGCCCTAAGAAGAAGAAGAAGAAGAAGAAGAGACCCCGTACACCTGACATATTAACTATTAGAGCTGTATTAAGGAAAGCTGGGTGGTGAAGAGCTGTACTCACACTGCCTGCGTTTGTGTTTCAGAAGAAGAGGAGGAGGAGGAGGAGGAGAGTGACGAGGAGAGCCAGCAGGAGATCTCCCTGCACTCCAGTGAGGTGCCAGGGCTGAGCGTGGAGCAGCTAGGGGAGCCACCAAGCAAGCTGGCACGCACTGACACCAGAGCCATTTACACACAGGCAGCGCAAATCAACTGAGAGATGCCCGAGCCATCGACACACAGGCAGCGCCCAGCAACTGAGAGACACCAGAGCCATCGACACACAGGCAGCTCCCAGCACCTGAGAGACACCAGAACCATCAACACACAGGCAGCGCCCAGCACCTGAGAGACACCGGAGCCATCGACACACAGGCAGGGAAAATCAACTGAGAGACACCAGAGCCATCAACACACAGGCAGGCGTTTTTGGAGTAGCGTGTGTCAGTGTGGAAGTGTCTGTCTGTGTGGGATTGAAATCTCAAGAGCCCAGTTCGTGTTGGATTTGTCAAGATCTTTACTCTAAAGTGCAGTTTGCACAATTTGTTATTTTAATTTGTTATGCAATGTAGTGTCCCCCTAATAACACCTTTCCAACAGCTACTAACAGGGCTGTCCCTTATAAAAGTTTACCATAGTAAAAGCCCAGCCCAGTGTAATAGAGCACAGTGAAGCATGGTAAAGCACAGAGGTATGGTAAAGCGTATTATAAAACATGGCAAACCAGAGTAAACTATGGTAAATGCAGAGTATAACCATGGGAAGAACATGGGGTGGGGGGGCTGTTAAAGTACTGTGCTATAAGTGTTAAACTTTTATAAGGGTGTGAGCAAAATCCTATGTGAGCACATGTTGGTTTGGCTTCTTTGTTGGGCAAACACCATGCTAGATTGTTTTTCATTAAAAAAAAAAAAAAACTCATAATAATAATAATCATAGTTCAAATAAACGGTGCACTCTGTGTACAGACATTAGTAAATCTGACTAAATTTCATATTGAAACACAACACACCACACCACACCACTCAGCTGCACACCATTCATTTACTCTCCCAAAAGTAGGTTAAAATGAACAACAAACCCAAACCTTCACTGGAAAGGGGATGAGGAATGGTCTCTCTCCAGATCTCGATTTTGTTTGCAACTGGTTCACAGTCTGCTATTCCATGATCTTTCCACAAGAGGGAGCCACCCGGTTCTCTGTAGAACTTGCCTGGAAGGAAATGTGTTTTAGTGTGCAAGTTTAAGCCATGTTAGTACAGTATTCTGCCTTCAAAGCTTCTGTGACTGCCAATTCCCTTTTCAAATTGCCTGTGAAATTATGTTCTTATGTTCTTATTTGTCATTGAATTTAATATGATTCTTGCAGGATTCCTTGCAGCACTGTTTAGTGTCTAATAGGTACAGATGAATCTAAAACATGTGAGGCTTAATGCAAGGGTATTACGGATTAATACATTTATAAACAAACAAATAAAATAAGAAATGTAGCTGCAATGTTGGTAATATATAGTAATATATATTTACAGTAAGTAAATAAACAAAGTTTCATATATATATATATATATATATATATATATATATATATATATATATATATATATATATATATATATATATATATATATATATATCTATCACACACCCCAGAGTGTCAGTTTAGCATAGCAGTGTGTTAGTCTAGGACTGGGTGATATCAATGTGTCAGTCTGTGTCTAAACAACATACTCTTTTGTTCTTTGTTTTACTGTGTGAATCAATGAAGCGTAGCCTTTGGGAAAGAGTGATTTACCTTTTAATGTGTGTTTACTGTTCTATATACTGTATATGTGTGTGTATGTGATAAATATGTGTGAGTTCAATAGCTCCTGTATGTCTTTTCCATTTCATGCTGACCCCTACACCCCATAAAATAAAAGGGGGTTGGAATGCTGTGGGTTATTATTTCATTGCTGATTGTCCAAGACTGTAGGTTTGTTTGTGCAGCTTAAAACATTTCTTAACAGAGCTCTCCTAAGAGTTTACCACGGTTAATGTGCATGGTAATTTTGCAGTTTTTCCCCCCATGCTTTTCCCATGGTTATACTATGCATTTATCATAGTGTATCATGGTTTGCCTTATTTTTGTAATATGCTTTATTAAACTTTGCTGTGCTTTTAGTGCAGTAAACTTTTATAAGGCTAACTTTCGAAACTGGGTTATGAACCATTAACTGGAAATAATAGCACCTCTGCATGGTGATGTTAATTGACTGCCTTTCACTTGTCAATGAGTCTTGTTTTTAAAATATGTTTTGTTTAGGTGTATTTGCACCGTGCCTGTTGGAGTAACATTTCAGCACGTTCACTCCCCACAGCAGCTGTGTTTGAACTATTTATACATGACTGGAAACATTTAGTGTGCTTGTTTATTCAGATGAAAAGTACTTTTTTTTTAAATGGGTTTAGGCATGTAAATGCTTGGCCTTTTTCTTTGTTTTTTTTCTTGCCTATTCTTTACAGATCTAATGTCCAGCTGCCAGCACAGCTCTATTTATCCTAACCTTAGTTAAAATGAGCGCTGTGCCTGCGATAAGGAAAGTAAAAAATATAATGTAAAAAATATAATTTAAAAAAAGGAATCTCAGATGCTTTGAGCACTGCCAATTTGTCTTTGATGATGATGATTATTATTATTGTTATTATTATTATTCTTTTACCATCAACACCCAGACACAAAAAAATAATACATGCTATTTTTTGTAACAGCTATTCCACATTGTGTTATCTTGTGAAAATCAACCTCACCTTTCCAAGTCTCGCTCCTTGAAACACAACAGAACAGAATCCATAAAACAAGTGAGGTGTGTCTCACCGTCTCTCCTAATTCATTTAATGTTTAAAGCAGGGTTGGATTTTAAAGTAATAGCCATACTGTAATCAGCTGAAGTTACACTGCATAGGTCTAAATGATGTGGCCTGTTGATGTTTTAAAAGTTGAAATATTTTGTTTTCCAAAAGTGGTCTGCTGGGTTTGTAAATCACAGAAGGTCAATACCATGCTTTTTTATGTCAGCACAGGACTCTATAAAGCTGAGTACAATTAATAACTGCTCCTACCTGCAATTCCTCAGACTCCTCGTCTTCTTTCCAGTCCCATCACAGTTGTAACTGGTTTGTTAATTTTAGATATTCTAGTTTTTGGAAAGGGGATAATAACAAAACAATGTAACGAAATATGTGAGTTTTATTTGTTATTTTATGTTTGTATGTATGAATGTATGTAAGTAATTAGTAACCTATACAAATAGACTGTGTTAATATTGTTGTGGGGGAAATTGATTATCTTTAACCATCATGGCCTTACTCTTCACACTTATTGGTGTTCTCAGTCCTGTGTTATAAAGAATATATATATATATGTATGTATGTATATATATATATATATATATATATATAGGAGAACACCATTGTTGCTGATGATAATAAGTTGTTCATTTTGTATAAATTCTTATTCTCTGGTTTGATTGCTTGTTTGTTTTGTTTTTATTTCTTGGTGTGACTATTCTGTGCAGCAGTAAAAGCGTAATGAGAGATTAACGAGCGAGTGGGTGATTAATTAATTCATTGAGTGAGTGGTACTGCTGCCAACTGAGGGTATTTTCATTCCATTTTGCAGGAAAGAATGATGCTAGACGGTTTGCCCAGTTTTGGCCTGTTTTAAAAACGCAGCAGGTTTTTTTTTTTTTAACATAAAGAAACCCTGGTTCATACCTGTCAAGTCTCCCGTTTTCAAGACCAATCTCCCACCCTGGACCCGTTTAATCTAGGAATCTCCGGGGGGGGGGGGGGGGGGGGTGTGTGTGTGTGTGTGTGTGTGTGTGTGTGTGTGTGTGTGTGTGTGTGTGTGTGTGTGTGTGTGTGTGTGTGTGTGTGTGTGTGTGTGTGTGTGTGTGTGTGTGTGTGTGTGTGTGTGTGTGTGTGTGTGTGTGTGTGTGTGTGTGTGTGTGTGTGTGTGTGTGTGTGTACACACTGTACTGTGTCGTCTTTCTTTTTTTTTCCTACTTTAGATTGCTTCCCTCACACGCCTTCTGTGGCCAGTCTATTCCCTACCTGCTTAACTAGTGCGACATGTTGTGAGTGTGATTGAGACCCGGATTTGAGTATGAATGATGCATTTTGCTACAGCGTCAGACACAAATGTCCAAAATGGCGAAGCGTTGTGTGTCTCCAGTTCGCAGAGCGAAGAAGGTGAAATATGCTTCTAGATTTAATAAAGATTGGACAAATGAGTTTAAGTGCATTCACAGAAGTGACAAGGCCATTCTTCTTCATTTGTATTCTGTGCAAAATGACCTCAGAGTTTTTTTTCGCTCTTTAAAGTCATAAGCCTATGACATGGAACTTGACTGTTACCGTAAACATACAACATAATATTAACAGGTCTCACTTGAACATATAATCATGTTAATTTTACCAAATTATGTTTAATCGCGCTACAATGAATCAAATAATACCCAGAAATACACAGAGGGCGATCTCCATTTCCTGGTGTGGGGCCAGGAGACAGACCAAAGGCTCATGCATCTGCCAGAATGGATGACAGCGAAAGTGAAAGTGAGAGTAGCCTAAGTTTTTACCAGTTTTAGACACGTCTTATGAATGTGAATTATGTAGTGATGGCTCTGATGTAGAGAGAGAAAACAGGGATTGTCTCCTGTATCAATTCAAGCCGTATGCCGTAATCAGAAGGTTCAAACTCGGAGAGAGACTCCGACACCAACGCGGACGGACCAGAGGGTCAGCAGATGTCCGGAGAATCAGTGTCTTGACAACACGGAATGGTTAATAAAAACCCTTACATTTACATTTAACATAGATTGATACTTAAAATATTTCATATTACCCATAATTGTATAGTTATGTCAGTCATTTAGTTAATAATATTGATACATGAATTATTGATACTAGCAGAATAACTAAACGCTGTGGATTGCAGCTGGCATGTCTTTAACATCTCTCTGTATGTACATATGTGCAGTATATTAAGGATGTGCACATTTTCAGTTTTTATCATTATTACCCCTAATCATAATGCAGAGATGTCAAAGGCTACGATTTGGCCGTAGCAGCTACTGTTTATTGGAGGTACTGCTTCGGCGCTACGTTGAAGGGGTATGTATAATACTACGATTTTTAATAAATAAATACATGATGGATACTCCCTGAACATTTATGAAATATTATTTCAATAACATGTTTTTTTTTGTTTGTTTGTTTCTTTTTGAATGAATTAATGGTTCATAATACTGTATTTGGTGCGGAGCCCCCAGGCAAAGGGCTGTCAGGAACAGGGGCAGAAAGGGAGGGATTTTCAGGGCAGGGTTAATCAGGAGGGGGCAGGAGGGAACTGTCGGGTCTCCTCCCAGGTAGGGAGCTAGCCGATCCCGGTACAGGGTTACCTTGCGGCCTCTAGGTGGCAGCTGCACTCAGTACATTACTGGCATAACAGCCCCTCTTCCTCCTGGGGCTCCAGACCAGCTCTCTGGTGTTACAGTTCGGTGGGTGTGCGCAGCTCACACCCTATCATGAGCAGGACTGGAGTGCAGGCAGTTGAGTCCTGCACAGCGGAACGACAGGCCAGCAGCACCAGAGGCAGGTGGGTGTCCCAGTCCCTTTGGTGGTTGGCTGTGGTCACAGCCAGTTTACAGTTAAACCGTTCCACCAATCCGTTGCTCTGTGGGTGGAGTGGGGTTGTCCTGATCCCCAGGCGCCGGCACATTTCTGCAAAGACCCGGGACTCGAAGTTGCACCCCTGGTCTGAATGCAGCTCCTGCTGGATCCCAAACCAGCTGAAGAACCCCTCCAGCAGTGCTTCAAGCGACCGTCTTCGCCTCCTGGTCTGGCAAAGCGTACCCCTCCGGCCACTTGGTGAAATAGTCGAGGACCCAGGATATCCATGGCAACCCTCTCCATGTGCCCACCGACCTGGTATTGCTGAAGGGGGGCATGCAACCAGCCCGGGAGTCCTTTCCAGGCAGTGCAGGTGTCACAGCGTGTACAGTGGTCCTCCACGTCCTGTCTGCACTGTCCCCAGAAGAAGGCCTGGCGGAGCTGCTGCAGCGTTACCCCGAAGTGTCTTGTGCCTGGGCATCCATGCTGGGAGTTGAGCACCTCCCGGCGCAATGCTTGAGGGACCACCACCTGCCACTTCGCCTCCCCTGTCGCTTGCTCCTTCCATTGCCGCTGGAGGACTCCATCCCTCAGGGCCAGTCCAGACCACAGCCCTCGGGTGGCAGTCGAGTGCAGAGCTACTTCTGGACGCAGACCTGGGTCGTCCTCCTGTTACCTCCTCCATTCGACGCTCTCCACCTGTACCACCATTACTCCTCCCCTCTCCCCCTTCCTCTCTACGGGTGATGCAGTATCGGCATTCTGCCTTGCTGAGCAACCGACTGTAGTACGCCACTACATGCTCCCCTTGGGACAAGACAGCACCGATGCCCTCGTCGCTCGCATCTGTGTCCAGCAGGAAGGGAGAGTGGGGGTCCGGTAGAGCCAGCACTGGAGACTGGCACAGGGTGCCCTTCAGACAACTGAACGCCTCCTGGCGCTCAGTGGTCCATACAAAGGGCTCCGCTTTCCGCAGGAGGCTGTGCAGGGGTGTAGTGATGGTAGTAAAGCCCTGCACAAACCTCCTATAATAAGAGGCAAGCCCCAGGAAGCCACTGAATTGGCGTGGGTTGACAGGTGTGGGCCAGTCATGATCTTGCTGGCCTCTGTGCTGATGCTCTCCTCTCCGACCCGGTGCCCCAGGCAGGTGACCTCCCTGCACATCAGCTGGAATTTTTCTGGGTGCAGCTTGAGCCCCGCTGCCATCACTCGCCGGAGCACCTCTTGCAGGTAAGCCAGGGCGCCTGCAAGGTCCTCCCATGGACCAGCAGGTCGTCCAGGTAAACCAGGCATCATGCTGGGGGCACCCTGGCCAACACTTTCTCCATTAGCCGTTCAAACATTGCAGGGGCGTTTCAAAGTCCAAACAGCATCACCGTAAACTACTATAGTCCTCGGCCGGTGGAGAAGGCAGTCTTGGGTCGTGCAGAGGGGGACAAAGCTACCTGCTGGTAGCCGCTTCGGAGATCGAGAGAGGAGAACCACTTTGATCCGGACACCAGATCCAGGGACTCATTGATATGGGGGAGGGGGTATGAGTCCTTCTCCGTCACATCGTTCAGGCACTGGTAGTCGACGCAGAAGCGCCACTTGCCGTCCTTGGGGACCATGACCACTGGGGACGTCCAGGAGCTGTCCGAGGGCTCAGTGATGCCGGCTTCCCTCATTTCTTGGAGAACCTGTTCTGTAGTCTGCTGACGTGCCAGTGGTTGTCAGTGGGGGCACAGCTTAATGGGCGATCCTCGCCTGTCTCGATCTGGTGTTGGACCAGGTGTGTCCGGCCCACTTCCTCCGAAGTGGTGGCAAAGCTGGAACGGTACTCGACTAACAGCTCCCACAGCTGGGCCTGTTGCTCCGGGCAAAGCCTCTCGCAGTTCTGACGCCAGACTGTGGTGACCGTGGCAACAACAGAGTCCTCTGCAGGGGCTGGCAAGGCCCAGTTGAGAGAGCTCAATGACGTTGTAGCTAGAAGGCAGCGAGAGGGGGGAGGGGGTCCATTTCTCTAAGCTCGCCTGCGCCAGGAGAGAGACGAGTTCACCAATTCCAGCGGCTCCATCCCGGTGTTATGTTGTTCCAGGGCAAGGGGACCGACGGTCACAGGCTGTAAGCCTTGGTGCCAGTGGGCAGCTGCCTTTTTCAGCAGCGGCTGTTGAGTGCACAGGGGTGTACTGAGGGTTGTGGTGGTGCAGACTGAAGTCCCCTATGGCATTGTCCCTGGCGACGCTGGTAGCCTGGTACATGGTGGAGCCCAGGTGAGGGCTGAGGTCCCCCATCTGGCTGCAGGGCCTGAAGCTGTCAAACAAAGAGGTCCCATCTCCAGCTCAACGGTCTCAGGGGGAAGGCTGGCCCCCTTGGGTTGGCTAAGGCCGAGGCCGGGCCCCCTGTATGTGCAATGTCCCGGTCCTGAGGTCTAGTTGCCTGACAATGTAGTGCAGGAAGTCCAGGCCCAGTATGCAGGAGTCCTGTACAGCTGCTACCCAGACAGGGTTGTGTACTGTCCGTCCAGCTACTTCAATAGCAAGGTTGCCCTTCCCTTGCATTGGCGCTAGCTCTCCTGTCACAGTGCGTAACTGTACGGTGGTGGGTTCCAGTCGGACCCCGACGGGGAGCACACAGGACATTAGTACACGGAACCCCCTCGACTCGGACAGGGACGTGGCAGTGGTCCTCACAACCTCTATAGCTAGATTGTTCTGGCTGCGATCCGCAGTTTCCGGGGTGATCGCTGCCCTGACAAGGGCAATTAGCTCTGTATGCCAGAGGGGGTCGATGGTGCTGTACTGGGCTTCCTCTTCGCTGCTTTGGACCATGCAGGCTCTGGGTGGTGTGTGGTTGGGCCGCCACTTCTGCTGACTCTGCGCCCCCCCCAGAGGTTCGGTCATGCTCCACCTCTTCAAGCACAGTCAGGACTAGTTCTGCATGAGCCTCGGCGAACTCTAGGGAGGTCTCGGCACGTCGGGTCTTGGTCTGGGTCTGGGTCTCGGCACGTCGGGTCTTGGTCTTGGTCTGGGTCTGGGTCTCGGCACGTCGGGTCTTGGTCTGGGTATCGGTCTCGGCACGTCGGGTCTGGGTCTGGGTCTCGGCACGTCGGGTCTTGGTCTGGGTCTCGACACGTCTGGTCTTGGTCGGGTCTTGGTCAGGTCTTAGTCTGGGTCTCGGTCTCGGCACATCGTATCTTGGTCTGGGTCTCAGTCTTGGCATGTTGGGTCTTGGTCTGGGTCTCGGTCTTGGCATGTCAGGTCTTGGTCGGGTCTTGGTCTGGGTCTCAGTCTTGGCACGTCGGGCCTTGGTCTGGGTCTGGGTCTCGGCACGTCGGGCCTTGGTCTGGGTCTGGGTCTCGGCACGTTGGGCCTTGGTCTCTGGGTCTGGGTCTCGGCACGTCGGGTCTGGGTCCCGGTCTTGGCACGTCGGGTCTTGGTCTGGGTCTCGGTCTCGGTCTCGACACGTCGGGTCTTGGTTTGGGTCTCGGTCTCGACACGTCGGGTCTTCGTCGAGTCGTGGTCGGGTCTTAGTCCGGGTCTTGGTCTCGGCACATCGTATCTTGGTCTGGGTCTCAGTCTCGGCACATCGGGTCTTGGTCTGGGTCTCGGTCTTGGCATGTCAGGTCTTGGTCGGGTCTTGGTCTGGGTCTCAGTCTTGGCACGTCGGGCCTTGGTCTGGGTCTGGGTCTCGGCACGTCGGGCCTTGGTCTGGGTCTGGGTCTCGGCACGTCGGGTCTTGGTCTGGGTCTGGGTCTCGGCATGTCGGGTCTGGGTCTGGGTCTCGGTCTCGGCACGTCGGGTCTTGGTCTTGACAGCAGGCAGCACGCAGATTGGTCTCATTCATAAACATTGATTGTTTTATTTCCTCTTTTATGATATATACTTTTTTATCCTTCAAAATTACTTTCATACATTGACAGCTATTAAATACAAAATAATGTAGCCATTATACTCTAGAGCAGCATTCAAATTACTAAATTGAATGTATCAGACTTCATGCTGCTACAGCGTCTCTCAGACTCTCCCATGAGCAGACTTTCCTCCTGCCACCAAATACATTTCCTGTAATATATCAGTAACCTTAACAAAATTGTGTCAGTAACACAAATGCCTACAAATATGATTATCTGTACATACCTGTCAAGTCTTGTTTTGATCAGGACCCTCCCGTTTTCAAGACCCATTTAATCTAGGAATTTCCTGGTTTGTATATTAGGCTATAAATCCATTATTTTTTTCTTATTTATTTAAAACATATAACAACCAAAAAGCATCTTTATGTATTGGCATTCCCTCGTGGTTAGTTGTATAATTTTGGAATTATGTATGTTTTTGTTGAGCCAAAAAAGAAAAAATGTCTGTGCACCTGCATTTTGTGCTTTGCTACCGTGTTTGAAACTATACAGCGCTTTGAGATGCTTTGCATTTAGGTGCCATATAAAGTAAAAGTTTTTTTTTTATTATTATTATTATTATTGCCCCCCACCCCCCCACTGTAATAATGTATGAAGTTACATTTTAAAAGTCCCGATAACAGTTTATTTCAACAGGCTGCAGCGTAAGCATATAAACATAAAAACACATAATTTTTGTGTCGTCTGCAAATTTAACAAGTTTGCTTACTATACCAGAATCTAAGTCAATATAGATTAAGAAGAGCAGAGGACCTAATACTGATCCCTGTGGTACACCACTGGTTACCTCGCTCCATTTTGAGGTTTCTCCTCTAATCAGTACTTTCTGTTTTCTACATGTTAACCACTCCCTAATCCATGTGCATGCATTTCCTTGAATCCCTACTGCGTTCAGTTTGAGAATTAATCTTTTATGCGGGACTTTGTCAAAAGCTTTCGGGAAATCTAAATAAACCATGTCATATGCTTTGCAGTTATCCATTGTCGATGTTGCATTCTCAAAAAAATCAAGCAGGTTAGTTAGACACGATCTCCTTTTCCTAAAACCATGCTGACTGTCTCCCAGGATATTGTTACCATATAGGTAATTTTCCATTTTGGATCTTATTATAGTTTCTTTAAGTTTACATATAATAGAAGTCAGGCTTATTGGTCTGTAGTTACCTGGTTTGGTTTTGCTTCCCTTTTTGTGGATCGGTATTACGTCTGCAATTCTCTAGTCTGTCGGTACAACCCGTCTCAAGAGACTGTTGCATGATCTTGGTTAGCGGTTTGTAAATAACTTCTTTCATTTCTTTGAGTACTATTGGGAGGATCTCATCCGGCCCAGGGAATTTGTTTATTTTAAGAGCTCCTAGTCCCTTTAACACTTCTGCCTGTTATGCTAAAGTTATTTAAAACTGGATAGGAACAGGTCAACATGTGGGGCATGTTGTCCGGATCTTCATTTGTAAAAAGTAATTTTAATATATTTGGTATTTGGTATCTTCGTTTATGACTTTGTCATTTGTATCTCTTAGACATTTTACCTCCTCTTGTGAGAGTAGCCGTCTGCCATGTGGGTGCGTGTATTCACTGCTGAGTGGCAGGCAGGAGATCGAGATGGAGGTTGAAGTTGGTACTACCTGCAGGCGAACAGGATTTATTTACATATCAACACACTGACCTGCACCTGTGACACTACCAGCAACACATACATACAACAGTGTACGGAAATTTTGGTCGGATCTGCAATCTCTAAACTAATCTTCTGTTCAATATTCTGGTATAGTAAGCAAACTCGTTAAATTTGCAGACGACACAAAAATAGGAGGAGTGGCAAACACTGTTGCAGCAGCAAAGGTCATTCAAAATGATCTAGACAGCATTCAGAATTGGGCAGACACATGGCAAATGAAATTTAATAGAGAAAAGTGTAAAGTATTGCATGCAGGCAATAAAAATGTGCATTATAAATATCATATGGGAGATAGTGAAATTGAAGAAGGGAACTATGAAAAAGACCTAGGAGTTTATGTTGACTCAGAAATGTCTTCATCTAGACAATGTGGGGAAGCTATAAAAAAGGCTAACAAGATGCTCGGATATATTGTGAGAAGTGTTGAATTTAAATCAAGGGAAGTAATGTTAAAACTCTACAATGCATTAGTAAGACCTCACCTAGAATATTGTGTTCAGTTCTGGTCACCCCGTTACAAAAAGGATATTGCTGCTCTAGAAAGAGTGCAAAGAAGAGCAACCAGAATTCTCTCAGGTTTAAAAGGCATGTCGTATGCAGACAGGCTAAAAGAATTGAATCTATTCAGTCTTGAACAAAGAAGACTACGCGGCGATCTGATTCAAACATTCAAAATCCTAAAAGGTATAGACAATGTCAACCCAGGGGACGACTTTGACTTGAAAAAAGAAAAAAGGACCAGGGGTCATAAATGGAGATTAGATAAAGGGGCATTCAGAACAGAAAATAGGAGGCACTTTTTTACACAGAGAATTGTGAGGGTCTGGAACCAACTCCCCAGTAATGTTGTTGAAGCTGACACCCTGGGATCCTTCAAGAAGCTGCTGATGAGATTCTGGGATCAATAAGCTACTAACAACCAAACGAGCAAGATGGGCTGAATGGCCTCCTCTCGTTTGTAAACTTTCTTATGTTCTTAATAATAAACTAACATTGCTGAAGAGCTTGATCATGGCAGATAAACGGTTTAGGTGGATATGTGTCAGGTGCATCCACAATGGATTACTCTGTGTGTGTGTTTATATATATATATATATATATATATATATATATATATATATATATATATATATATATATATATATATATATATATATATATATATATATAATGTGTGTTATTTTCTGTTTGTGTGTAGGTAGGCAAGTAATTAGTAATTCATGGCCTTACTCTTTACACTTGTTGGTGTTCTCAATTATGCATTATAAACACCAGTGTTTTTTTACCTTTTTTTTGTGATACAATACTGAAGTAGCTAGAAGCAACTAAGGTGAATGCTGGAGCTCCTGATTTAAAACGGACAAGTTGTTTATTTGTAACATTTAACTTGGTGCAGTGGTAACTGCTTAGTGAATGAGACCCTGAGTTGACAGTACACACAATTTTAAAAGACACAGGAACCAGTCAAGACATATGTACGTAAATCCTTTTTATTCAGAGATGAATTCTCTGTCCACCCTCATCCTCCTCCTTGGCACAGAACCAATAAAAAACAAACAAAAAAACCCCAGCAACAATCATCATCAGCCAGAAAGCAGACCTATCTTGTGTATTTTCCAACAACTAAAATACAAATAAAAAAATAATAAATAAAAACAAAAAAAAATACAAAAAAAGCACAAATTAAAAAAAAAAATCTTGACAGAATCAAGTAATATTCTATCCTTTTACAAGATGATCATGTATTAAGTCTGTGGGAGTACATCTCACTCTCACACCTGCGATGTAGAGTATCTGCCCAAAGCGCTTAACCTCACGCAGTGGAACTTGTGTATTAACCAGCAGCCTTCGAATCAGGACCAAACTTTACTGGCTGCTCATTTCAAGACAAAGTCACTCCAGATGTTTTAAAAAATAAAATACATGTTTACTATAAAATGCATTTCTTTCAAAACTGCACATTCGAGATCTGTGATTTAGGAAATTTGATACAATCACAATACAAACTTTAGTCTTCCAAAACTTTCCTGGCCCCTGACCCCTGACCCCAGGGCCACACTGTGCCCAGACACACACACACGTACAAACCGGAGAGGGCCCTCCACTCCCCAATTCAATTCCTTCCTGCTGAATTAGTCTCCTTATTGTCAGCACTTCAACCCGGACTCTGCTCTCAGATACGATACAAGATACTTCTCATAAAACAGGTTGTGATAAGAAAAGCATCACGATACATGTTCAGTCCTGATGATGGGCTTCTTGCATGATACATACTAAGATCAAATAATTTAATGACTGACAATTAAGACAGGGAGAGAATGTACAGTTGCAGACAAAAGTATTGGCACCCTAACTTAATATAATTCAAGAAAATACATCAAATTCAAGCATTTAGTGAACATTAGCCACTAATGAATATGACCAAAATACACAATTTCTGGTAGGTTTAACAAATCAATAGCTAGAAGATTAGGTAATTATTTCCAACATCTGTTGAGAAGAACGTTTTGGCAAAACAGATGATGGTCAAGAGTTGGAGCTGGATTCACGTTTGAGAAAAGCACTCGTAACAAAACTACAACAAAGGACATGGCAACTGAACAGTATCAAAAGAAATATGGAATACCAAAATCCACAATCAGAGTAATAATTTAGTACCACCACAGAACAAATTCAACTGAAACACTTGAAAGAAGTGACCATCCAAAGAAAATTACAGGCACAGCAGGTAGGAGAATCGTCCAAGCAGCTAAAAAAAAACAATAAAAAAAAAGATTAATAGCCAAGGACTTAAAGAAAGATTTAGAAACATCAGGCATAACAGTGCATGAAAGAACTGTACAGAGGCACCTGAAGACGGAAGACATCACTACAAACCACTTTTAAAGAATTCATAAAACAAACAGCCACAATTTGCCAAAAATATAAACAGGAATCTGAAGCAATCCAAAAAAAAATTCTCTGGTCCAATGAGAATAAAATAGAACGTTTCCCTAAATATGGACCACAGTATGTTTGGAGAAAAAAAAGGGAATGTCTTCAATGAAGAAAACCTTGTACCTACAGTTAAACATGGAGGTGGTTAGATCATGACATGGGGGTGTTTCAGCAGTTTAGGGACTGGAGACATTCATGTGATTGAAGATCGGATGAATGCAGCCATGTATCAAAACATTCTACATAGTACAGTGATACCATCTGCTCACAGACTGATTGGCAGACAGTTAATCTTCCAACATGACAACGACCCAAAACATATGGCTACGTCAACTCTCAAATTCTTGAAGAAAGCAATGATAAAAGTTCTTGAATGGCTTTTGCAATCACTTGATCTTAGTTCAACAGAAATGATCTGAAAAAGGCAGTAGCCAAGCATTGTGTCTCCAATCTGTCTAAGATGAAGGAAATATGAAAGGCAAAATGGACACAGATTTCACCAAGAAGTAACATACTGGTTAAGAATTCTCAGAAACGTCTGAAAAATGTAATAACAGCAAAAGGGAGGTCACAAAATACTAATGCAGTGGTGCCAATACTGCTGTCATGAACGAATACTTTAAATTAAATACATATTTTTTTTTTTAAGATATTTGTTAAATTACTAGAAACTATGTTTTTTACTTTGCTTGTCCTTAATCTGTTAGCTTGATTTATGGTATAATCACTGTAGGATGCCAGTACTTTTGTCTGTGACTATTCACACCAACTATAAGCGTTAGGGAGAGGATGATTTGTACCAACCATAAAACACACTTATTCTTCATTCATAAGCATTTGGTGATCTACAATAAGCTATGCGGTTGTGCTTTTGGTCTTGTACAGCACTCAGAACCCAGTGTTCTCCGCAAGGTTTCCTTCAATCAGACACAGAAATGTAACACAAGAGGCATAATCCAGACTGTAACAGGATTTCTAATTCCTTTTATGAGGCAGAACGAGTGAGTGGGATTTTCAAGCACTGAGAGTTAAAATATGGACCAACTTAAGTCTAAACTCCCCCTCCCAGTCCCTCCTACTTCAGACAGAGCAATCTTTTGATCCAGTAAAGCACAACAACAGTACTAATGATTGTGACAAAAAATAATAGTAATAATGATAATTAATTAAAATTTGGAATGCAGAGACAGTATTTCAGAGGTAGTTTTCAGACTCTTTCTTCTTCCTGCTCTTGTTCACATTAATATTGTTGTTAATAGTTGTGTTCTGTGTTGTTTAACCAGTATCTTCCAGAGGCGAGCCTGCCTTTCTCTCCCTCCCTCTGTCTGTCTTCACAGCACTATCCAGGTGTATCGGTCGCCATCAGCCAGCACTTTCAGAGATGACCCTGCAGAGAGACGCAATGCAGACACTCGGTCAGACTCCTGTACTGTGCAGGAATGCCGACGAGATTCTACTGCTTAATTGGAAGGCATGTTCCCGTGGAACCTATTAGCAGCAAGTACACTTACACTCACTGAGAGTGTAGATCGCCACTCAGAATATCAATAACAAAAGATCCTGAACATTTAAACCACAACAGGTTCTACATAAACAGACTGAATACGTTAATATAAGCTTTCCGTCTATTTGTTTTTATTTAGATTTAACGAGTGACGACATGTTTAGGTGGTTACCTTGAATTATGAAAACACTTTTTTCTTTTTAACAGCTGAATGCAATTAAAATATAGACTTTGCTGGTTGCTGCTAGCACAAACTTTAAACAAAAGCATTAATATGTTGCTGCTGCTACTGATTTAAAACAGAAGTGTGAGATTAGTTGACTGAAAGCTTCTGAGGTCGGCTGTCACTTTTCTAGACTTTTATATCCTGATGTAACTATCACTATTATCTGCTGTATTATTGAATTGTGGTTTGTCACACTTGTACTTTGTACATCGTATTTCTTGCTCTTATTGTATTACTTGTATTGTAACACTTGAAATGTATTTGCTTACGATTGTAAGTCGCCCTGGATAAGGGTGTCTGCTAAGAAATAAATAATAATAATAATAATAATAATAATAATAATAATAATAATAATAATAGACGACTGTTTAGTGTTAGCCCAAGTTCAGAGTGCACAGCTGTAATCTGTGTGCAGCACTGTGATACCATACCTTTGTGCAGAGCCTCATTGGTCATGCGGTTGATGTATCGGGTGCTGTTCTCTGGGACCAGCCACTTCATCACAGTGTTGACACAGCTCTTTCGATAGGAGGTCCACACGCTGCCACTAGAAGGGGCCAGAGCAGCAGCAGCATCAGCATCATCATCATCATCATCATTATTATTATTATTATTATTATTATTATTATTATTAAGGATTCGATTATATCTAGGCTTGCTACTTTTCGATTTTAACAGTAAAGCTTGTTAACACTAGCACCGCCATAGCCGCTTTTTGAACGGCTTTTGCAATTCAAATTGAAATATCTCTGCGTATGTGAATCTCGTGCATGTCCATTCTTAAAGTGTTACTAAATATTTGAATTAAATACCTATACGGTGTTTCAGCTACAGAATCGTAAAAATGAATACGTTATAAGTACTTGCTTCTTCAACCGCCAGACCCGCTGTTTATGCGGCATATTGAAATCAATACAATATAACCAACAATTTAGTCTGAGCTTTGTAATAAAATCAACGTCATTGTGAAATAACGTATTATAATCCTGTTGAGTGCTTGAAACACTGATGAAAGTCATTCTACACATATCACTATTTACACTACATTTCTCAGGTAGAACGACTGTGCCACCCTGAGTGTGACGGTGTAAAAAAATGTAAAAGAATGTGTGTATTCTAAGCTCTCTGCACAGATCAGTGACCGTCGGGACTGATGCTAAACGAAAGCCAGAGACTAGCATTTTACAACGCAACGAAGTACGGTGTGGATATACGGGATCAAAAGGCATGGCTGTATTCTGTCAAAGGTGGTACTCGCAGATGGCCTGTGGCTGTTTTTTTATAATGTTTTGGACCTGGCAGCCATCAACGCTTTGGTTTTGTACAAGGAGTGCACCGGCAACACAATCACTCAGAGGGACTTCGTTTTGATAAGAGTCACGAAGGCCGGCTGGCAAATGACCCTCAACCTTCAGCCAGCGCTGCGCCCACTGGCACACGGAATAAAAGACAATGCCAGGTTGCTAAATGCAATAAAAACAGAACTTTTGATGTCTGCGCCCGTTGTGAAAAGGCAGTCTGTGGCAAATGCACTGATACAGTTGAAAAGCGTGTTTTCTGCGTAGATTGTACTTAGAAAGCTGTAACAGAAATCTGAACAGACAGACAGAGCCTTTGAACTCTGTTTCACTCAAAGCGCTTTCACGTCGCATAAGTTATGTTATATTTTTGTTTTATGCTATTATTATAACTAGTTATTTATGTTTTATAATTTTATATGTGCATACAGCTTTCTACACCTGTTTACACAGAAGTTTATTGCGTAAAGTTTATTTTATTACAGTTTTTCATGTTTATGTATATGTGCTCTTTTTGGAAAAAATAAGACAAAAGTTTAATTTTCAATGTAAATACACTGTTTCTGCTCTGAAAATGTTATGTATGATGTTCATAAATAAAAATATTAAGTTGTATCCGATTGTTTGTTTTTCATTTTCATATCGAAGCTTTAAAATAGAGCCGAAGTTTTAAAATGAAGCCGCACATTTTGCGGGTGCAGCGGTTGTATCTAGTCCGAAATCTTGGCGGTTCTACTGTTAAATGTCGAATTCCCCAAAAATATGAGTTTGACAAATAAATTCATATAGGATAAATATCGGCAAAACCACTCGCTATTTTTTATTTTCTTACCAAAAATAATAATTTAGAAATCATCTCTAGTCTGTGTAGTTTTTATACTTGCTGTCTGTCCTCTATCTGTTCCACTCTGAATGGCTAGGGGTCGCAGTCAGTCAACTTGGTGGTCTCTTAATAGGCTACTATAGGTTCACTGTCAGTTATTTCATCCTGTTCTGATAGATCTCGTTGACTGAAGCAGCGCTACAATGCTCTCATTTGTTTAAATGACTGTCAGTCATTAAGACTGTGCACTTTCATTTGCCAGCTACAGAGCTTGTCATTCAAAAGCGCCTACTTTGAAATTCGTGGGTTAAGGTGTAGGTAAGCTTTTGATATAGGTGTACAGTGAGAGTTACTAGTTTGATTTGGGCGCAAGAAGAAAACACTTAATGGGTATTGTGCACAATACCCTGACCGACAGTTGAAGTCTCCGCGGCAGGATGAAGTGGGCCGATCTGCCTTGCCTTCCAGTGAGTCCTGCTGTGCTGAAGCAGGAGAGGGGCGGAGCTCAGACGCCGAATAATAAGTACAAGTTAGTTCTGTTCTTCTAACTTCTAATGTTTTGTTCTGTGCATATTATTTTTACTTGTAATTTATGCTATAAAAATAGAAAAAATAGAAGAAAAAAAATCTTTAAAAAATAAACATTGATATTAAATCATCGAATTGGCAAAAAAAATAAAAATCGAATCGTAGCAAACCTAATTATATCAAAGTGGTCACGACTTTCACGAAACCCATGAATTTCGCCTTTTGTTTCCACTCACTGTGACAATAGAAGCGGAGTACATGTCTCCTCGACACCAAAACCAACTAAACTGACCTGGAGTGCACCTGGACCTCAGTGAGAACCCCCACTCCTACAGTCCTGAACTGACCTGCAGTGCACTTGGACCTCAGTGAGAACCCCCACTCCTACAGTCCTGAACTGACCTGCAGTGCACTTGGACCTCAGTGAGAACCCCCACTCCTACAGTCCTGAACTGACCTGCAGTGCACTTGGACCTCAGTGAGGACCCCCACTCCCACAGTCCTGAACTGACCTGGACTGCACTTTGACCTCAGTGAGGTCCCCCACTCCCACAGTCCTGAAGGCACCAGTACTGAGGTCCCAGGACACCTTCAGACTGGTGTGGTATGTGTTGGGTCTTGAGGAGGGAGAGAGGGATAGAGAGAAAGAGGGAAAGATTAACCTTCTCAAAAACAGAAAAAGACAATGCAATAAAAATAAAATAAAACTGTACATGAATTTAACAAAAACAACTGTAAACCTTTTTTGTTGTTTCTGGGACATGAGAAAGTTTCCAAATGAGAGGATATTTGTGTTTCAGTGTGTCAGTGTGTCAATGTGCTTCAATGTCAGTGTGTGTGTACACTTGCTCACCTGATCTGCCCTTCCTCTGGTGTAGGGAATGCTAAGAGTAGCAGCCCAATATTAATCACCACCTGGTTCATTTCAGGACACACCTAGAGAAGAAGGAAGAGACAAAGCGCTGCATTAACACTGTGTTAGGACTATGACAGCACTAGGGCCGGATTAACGCAGGGGTTTTAGGGGCTGCAGCCCAGGGCCTCAGATTCTGAGGGGTCCCTATATATTATATATATAGCAGCAATTACAGCTGTGAGTCTTTTGGGGTAAGTCTCTACCAGGTTTGCACCTCTGGATCGTGCAATATTCACCCATTCTTCTTAACAAAATTGTTCAAGCTCTGTCAAGTTGGATGGGGATCGTTGGTGGACAGCAATCTTCAAGTCTTGCCACAGATTCTCAATCGGCTTCAAGTCCGGGCTTTGACTGGGCCATTCTAACATTCACTTTCTTGTTTTTAAGCCACTCCAGTGTTGCTTTGGCTGTGTGCTTGGGGTCACTGTCCTGCTGAAAGGTGAATCTCTGTCCCAGTCTTAGGTCTTTTGCAGACGGAAGCAGGTTTTCCTCAAGGATTTGCCTGTATTTAGCTCCATCCATTTTGCCCTCTACCCTGACAAGCTTCCCAGTCCCTGCCGATGAAAAGCACCCCCATAGCATGATGCTGCCACCACCATGCTTCACAGTAGGGATGGTGTTACCTGGGTGATGTGCTGTGTTGGGTTTGCGCCAGACATAACGCTTTGCATTTAGGCCAAATAGTTCAATTCTTGTTTCATCGGACCACAGAATCTTTTGCCACATCTTTTCAGAGTCTCCCACATACCTTTTTGCAAATTCCAAGTGGGATTTTACATGTTTTTTTTTTCAGAAATGGCTTCCTTCTTGCCACTCTTCCATACAGGCCAGATTTGTGGAGTACCTCAGCTATTGTTGACACATGGACAGTTTCTTCCATCTCAGCCATGGAATGCTGTAGATCTTTCAGAGTTGTCATTGGCCTCTTGCTGGCTTCTCTGACCAATGCCCTTCTTACCCGGCTGCTCAGTTTGGGAGGACGGCCTGCTCTAAGCAGATTCTGGGTGGTGCCGTATACCTTCCACTTCTTAATGATCGACTTGATTGTGCTCCAAGGGATATTCAATGGCTTTGATGGTTTTTTATACCCCTCCACTGATCTGTGCCTTTCCACAACTTTATCCCTGAGTTGTTTTGAAAGCTCCTTGGTCTTCATGGTAGTATCTTTGCTTTGAATGCACTACCGAACTGTGGGACCTTACAGAGACAGGTGTATTTAATCAGAAATCATGTAAACCACTTTTATTGCATACAGATGAACTCCATTTAACTTATTGTGTGAATTCTGAAGGCAACTGGTTGCACCTGAGCTTATTTAGGAGTGTCATAGCAAAGGGGGGGGGGTGTATGTATATATATATATATATATATATATATATATATATATATATATATATATATATATATATATATATCTATCTGTATATATATATCTGTATATATATATATAAAATGTATAATACAATATCTAAAAAATTAATAAGTAGCGTGTGACTGTATGGATCGGAACAGGTCTGTTTAACCAAGCTGTATTGCGTTGGAGGAGCAGAGACTGTCTGATCATATGACTTGACCTGTGATCAAGTCACGTGCCACTTTTATCAGGTGTGCTGCAGCGCGAACGTGATGCAGATCAGAACCTGTAAATGTCTGACAAAGCAGCACCTAGGAAGTATGAGAGCAATGCTGAAAAGCAGAAACACCACAAATACAGCATCATCGCGAGGAAGATATGTGAAACCACCAACACTGACATGCTATATTAATACAATACCAACAAATGTATGTAAAGGTACCAGTACTTCGGAAAACACATTGGAGAGAAATCAACAGGAGGAAATGACTTGGGTTTATATGGAATACAGTGGGGCAATCTCCACGGAAAAATAAAAATAAGTCTCACCTTTTTCTCACTCTATTCAGTTTTGGGTTGTGTGTGTTTCCATGTAGTTTTAAGAACATAAGAAAGTTTACAAACGAGAGGAGGCCATTCAGCCCATCTTGCTCGTTTGGTTGTTAGTAGCTTATTGATCCCAGAATCTCATCAAGCAGCTTCTTGAAGGATCCCAGGGTGTCAGCTTCTCGTTCCAAATGAAAATAAACTAATTCATATTAAAATACGGGAGGCTATGTTTGTGCCTAAGTTCCAATTTGGCCTTGTGCGACTTACTGATATCGTACATTTTTCTTAAACCGGGTTTCTGTGAAGTTTTTAGTTTGTCTTAAAACACAGCCTGCCTCATTTGTCCCCCCCCCCCAAAAAAAAAATAAATGAATAAAAGACAAGCTGTAGCATTACACAAATAATAATAAAAAAACAACATTATATAAGAAAGTGCTGTGTACTATCCTTGTAATATTTTCTAAAAATTTTTTGACTGCATATGTATTTACTACAAGCTTATTATACATACTCATAAGAGATAAGGACAACACATTTCCAGATAACTTGCTTTTACGACAAGAGTCTGCAGTTTGCACTTCCCATTTTGTATTTGAAACTGCCAGTAACTAGCGCTGTAGCCAATGCTAATTCAAACATCGAATCAGGTCAAATATGGATCAGCCAATACTGAATAATTTGCCATTAATGTTAGTCGAGTATGGTGGTAGTAAAACAGTAAAGGGAAGCAAATTAATATGCAAAGAGGGGCCCCCAAAACGATAACAGCCCCAGGCCCCCATTAAACTTAATTCGGCCCTGGATAGCACTATACATCATCACTGCATTAACTCAACAGCCTAAGAAACTGAAGTACCTCCTCCCCGCTTCCCCCTCACCTCCAGGATCACAATGTCATAGTCACTGAAGGAGCAGAACTGTTTGGACCAGGCGGCGTCGTTCCGAATGACCTCATTGATGACGTACTCGAAATCCAGAGTCAGCTGCTCCACCATCACATACTGACCCTGCAGAGAGGAATGGGAGGGTGAGGGACTGAGACACACAGAAAGAGACACACACAGATACTAACCCTGCAGAGAGGACAAGGACCGAGATACACAGACCGACACACACACACAGACACACAGTGAGATACTGAGGGAAATAAACACACACACACACACATAGATCCTACAGAGATATGAGAGAGAGAGAGAGCGAGAGAGAGAGAGAGAGAGAGGGAGGGAGGGATGGAGGGTAAGGGACACACACAGGCAGACAGAGATACAAATAACACATACTGCCTGTACATAAACAAGACAGCAGCGGGAGTGAGGGAAACACACACACACACACACACACTATCTAACGTTTCATAAATTGGTTTCTGTCTCCATCACCTGCCCCTGCGCCTCCCCTCTGAGTGCTTGCAGACTCCGTCCCTTTAGGTCAGTCATAGTAAAGGGCAGCAGGATCTTCTCATCTTCATACTCTGCGCAGAACAGGGATCAGAGAAACAACTAATTAAAAAACCATGCTCATATTTGTTCATGTAACAATGTCTAAATGACTGTATCAAAAGGATATCAATGGACAAATGAGGCCTGAAATCAATAATACCCAATTACTCTACCATACAGAAGTATTTAACTCTCCTTTCTCTAATAGATATGAGGTACTAGGTACTGGGGTACTAAGGATAGGCATTTACGTATATTTTAATAATTGAATATACGTAATTTACAAACAATTAAACAATTACACTTTAAATCAACATTCGTGGTACTATTTGACAATGCTTCAATAAAGTAGCTATTTTTATTAACAGGAAGTGTAATACAAGTACAGTATATGCATAAAGCCCATCTTATGCATAATTTCCATTTTATGTATTTCACCCTGTCCTTCAACAGTGTGGATACCCAATGTCTCTTAAGCGATCATTTCTACCATTAGGTTTGTTATTCTCTCCTCTGTGGAGTGCAATTGGTGGAGCAAGCTGCAATGGTTCGTTGTGATTTACCAGTGTCACAGGGAATTGGTAGACCATGAAAAAAGTAGTGTGATAGAGAGAAAGGATCGATGCTGTAAATCTCCCTCCCGATTAGAAAGTGCGCTGTGTAAGGGGGAAGGTATGCTGCCTCCTAGATCTACCACCTCGGTGGTAGGTGGAAACCGGAAGGTGACCATATTAGGAGGGGCGCGTAGCTGCAAGTACTCAGGACGATTCCATTGCAGTCAGCTGCGGGGCAGCCCTCTATTGGAGAAACCATGGCGACGCGCTGACTGCAGGGAGGAGTTTGCTGGGTACAAAGGGGAAGCAGCTACGTCAAAACCTCCCCTTGCGCTGAGAATGTAAACAGACGGCTGGAGCCTGTAATGTTTTATTGTTTTGGATTACGTGTGTTTTGTGTTGCAGAGGAGGAGTGAGGACCATGCTTCTCAGGACCGAGAGCACTGCGTGCACGGAGAACGTGGGGACGGACAAAGTCCCGTTTTTGTTTAGTTTTTGTTTTAATTAAGTGAGCTGAAGTGTACCCCCCAATACCATCGCTGGTAAAGGGGTGGACTTATTTGTGTTATTGTTATTATTTTGTTATTATTAAAAACACAGACTGTTTTGGGAGAAAGATTGTGTGGACCTGATTTATTCACTGCACCTGACCACAATAGATATCACCTTTACTGAGCATGCGCGAAGCCTTAAATAGAGGTAGTGAAGAACAGTCAGTACCAGGTAGGGACTGGGTTTCAGTGGGATGGAATAGAAGGAAAAGGAGTGCACCCTCTGCCAAAACAGCGCGTTTTGGACAGGTTTGCTCCCCTCGGGGAAGATAACCTCACCAGGCACTGCATAGTGAAGGGTGTGGTGCAGAGCCAGTGCACCAAGGTGCCACAGCCCCCCAGGGCAGCAAAAGTCATAGGGAACTCAATCATTACAAACATAGATAGTTAGGTATGCAGCCATGATCCAGAGTCGTGACTGGTGTGTTGCCTACCTGGTGCCCAGGTGCACAATATCATGTATAGAGCTGGGGCAAAGGATTAAAAGTAGAACCTCTGTGGTAGTCTTCTTGGAAATACTACCGGTGCCACGTGCAGGGCCAAGAAGACAAGCGATGATTAGAAGTTTTAACACGTGGCTAAAAACCTGGTGTAGGCAAGAGGGGCACAGATTTATGAGGCACTGAGGAACCTTCTCGATAGGGCGTGGCCTGTACAGGTGGGATGGGCTGCACCTGAACAGGAGGGGATCCAACTGGAGACAGTTAACAGAGTAATCAGGCAGTAATCAGACACTACAAACTACACAGCAAACAACAAATAAAATAACCGAAAACAGGATTGGAAATTATGTAGATGGGAACAACACTGAAACAAACAAGTACAACCAAATTTGCCTATATTTAAATACAAGAAGCAATAGAAACACATTTCTAAAATTAGAAGGCATAGTCAATGTGGAAAACTACGGCATTATAGGAATAATGGAATCCTGGCTAACTCCAAATGATGGAGATGAGTTTACCATGGAAGGATACAGGTCTGTTAGGAAAGACAGACCCGATAAAAAAGGGAGGGGGCGCAATATACATAAAAAATGACATGGAATGGTAAATACTCGAAAGTAATGGCAACAACAGTGAATCAATATTAAATTAAAACAAATCTAAAGGTTTAATAGTGGGAGTCTGCTATAGGCCCTGTGTCAAAGTGGCTGCTGAGTGAGAACAGGTGCAGAGGTGATGCAGTGCAGAAATAATCACAACCAGATAACTGTAATCCGTTTTGGAAAAGGGATCTTTTGTTTCTAATCCCGGTCTGGCGACCAAACAATAAAACTCTGGCAATACACACCAATGTGTAAGCACGGAGGTAACAATAATAATGGTTTGCAGCCCAAATAATAAACACACGTTATCTGGCCTACAATAATACTGTACACAGTCACCAGTCCGGGTGCGTCCATAGTGCTTGTGGTGTGTGATAACAATTTATTATTAAGTGACTGTGGTGTAGTGTTGTTCCGGGTAGTGCTGGCCCAAGGCGACAGCACCAGATAAGTGTTAGCTGTCTAGTGATTCACAAACAAAGACAATTACTAACAACGACAAACAAACAAAAAACACTCACAAATACTTTTTTTGTTTCTCTGGGTCTCTCCCGGTCCTTCTATTTTCTACCTCAAAACCAAGAGAAGAAGTAGATTGCGATTCTCTCTTCCCTTTTATGACCCCTTGGTAAACAAGTGCAGCTGTCTCTACAATCTACAGCTGCTACGTCGTTTCTCTTCCGGGTTAATACGTTCCTGCAACGGAGTCTCGCCTTCTTCCAGACTGACCGTCTTCCCGGCCCTGGTAAAGAACTGTCAGGCCAACCCGTCCAAAGAACTCTACTTTCGCTGCTTAGCGCCCTCACAGGGAGGGAGATTTACAACTAAGATTCATTATATTTCAGTCACAGCCCCCAAGTTCTGATGAATCTTTATACGAAAACCTATATGCAAGCATCAAAAAAATAAAGTAAGGAAGGGGACACCTTAATTTTATAATCACATGACCTCGGACAACAGTTGCGGATATGGGAATGATACAGTTGGTGCACGATTTTTTCTTACCACAACTGGTGAATGCCCCAACTTGAGACAATCTATGCCTAGATTTGGTATTAACAAACAATGAAGAAATGATACACAACTTACAGGTAATAGTACCACTAGGAATAAGTGACCATAATATGATAGAATTTGTGGCAAATAAATCAAGGGTCGTACATCAATCGAAGACAAAGGTATACAATTTCAGGAGAGCAGATTACAAAGGAATGCAACAGGAACTTCTAAACATACACTGGGATAGAATATTAATAGATAATGAAGTTGAAAAAAACTGGATTACATTTGGGATATAATGTTAGAAATGCAGGATACATTTATCCCAAACATTTGACGTTAATTGTATTCCAGATAGGATTATATCATTTCTAATCCACAAGCATGCTTTCTTCTCTAGCTCCCTCCTGTTAAGTCTCTCCTGTCCTGTCAACTCCCATCTTTTCCCATAGCCCCTTTCAAATAAAACCAGCAGAAAATAGATAGATATATTATCATAACCCTGGATCTCTGAAATAAAAATGTAACTATTACCTAATGGGTATTTATCCTAAAGATACATCAAAGCTGTACGTAAGAGCCCTGCCGCAGTGGTGCCCGCCCCCAGGGGCTTAACTGGACTGCACACAGACATCTTCATCATTTTTCCTTCAAGACTGCTGCAATCATGGATGCAGTGACCTTGAAGATTAATGGAACCAGGGTTATGATAATAACCTCATGTTCCCTATCAAGTACGAAATGTAACCATTATCTAATGGGTAGAAATACCAAAGCTGTAGCAAGGCAATATTGCAGACCAACTGGAATGCCACAAGGCTAAGCAAGGCTACCTTGTGTGTTACCATTAGGAACCCCAGTACAAGTAGCTAGGGTTAAACAATCGAGGGAGAACTCTCCCTCCTCCCTTATGTTGTAAGAGTCGACCCTGAAGCCGCCCTTAACACTCTTGTTCCAAAGCCAGGGTTTTGTGGATCTACGACATTCAGTCGACAGAACTGTGTAAAAGTATGGGGAGTGGCCCACACCACTGCATTGCAAATGTACCTGACAGATGCACCCTGGAACAAAGCCCACGAAGCTGCCATGCCCCTGGTGGAATGGGCAGTGAGCTTTTCTGGTGGGGGCAAGTTGGCTCGCTCACAGGCAGTCTTGACTGTGTCTGTAATCCATTTAGACATCTTGTGCTTAGATAGGGCTTTACCATGGGACTTAGCCCCATAACAAGACCAAAAATGGTTCAGACTGCTTCCAACTGTGTTCTGTCCACATAATACGCTAGTTCCCACACTGGGCAAAACGTATGGAGTTGTCGCTCCGTGTCAGACTGGAAAGGAGGCAGATGGAAAGCCTCCAATTCCACAGACTGGTTGATGTGGAATGCCGACATGGATTGGTACGAAGTGTAACCTTTGTCCTGGCTTTCGCAAAAATTAAGCAGGCTTTCGCAATAAAAAATGCATCTTACCCTCCCGTTTAGCAGATGCGATTGCCAGCAAGAAAGCCACTTTTAACAAGAAGTATTTCAGCTCTGCTGAATGCAAGGGCTGAGAAAGGGTCTTCATAAGTGCTTCAAGCACCACGTTAAGCCTCCAACGAGGGACAATGTCCTTCATAGGTGGCCGGAGTCGCCGAGCGCCTTTTAAAAACTTATCCTGCCAGGAAATGAGCTCCTGGGGAGACTGAATCAATTTTGATATGGCAAGCTGAAATAGCTGCCAAATTAGACCTTTCCCCTCACAGGGGTGGGAGCAGAGCAAAGCAGCCAAGACGGAAAATGTATGGTCCCGAGTGAAACAAGGCTAACATTTTAGCAGTTTATATTTAACAGTAGCTGCACGTAGCCTACACACTACAAATACAAAGCAAATATGCGTATACAACCTACAGAAACAAACACACGGTGCACAATAATTGGACAAACCATTTTATGTTACAAAACAAAAGTGCCACTAGAAAAAAAAAAACCCAAACAAAAAAGCTGTATTGCTTGTTTCTTAGCTTATTGTAATAACTTGTTACCTCTAAGTTACCATGCATAAAAGGCGCCTGTCAAACAAATACAAAAAAAAACAAAAAACACAGGCTATGCATGCTCCTGCTGCCTTCAAACCAAAACTAAAACCTTATTTCTGTTTTGAGAATACCTCATTTCCAGCTAAATATGGCTGCTCATTTTCACAGCATTCTCAGGTACAGCTGACCAAAGATACAGTGACTCTCAAAAGTATTCACCCCCCTTGGACTTTTCCACATTTTATTGTGTTACAACATGGAATCAAAATGGATTTAATTAGGAGTTTTTGCCACTGATCAACACAAAAAAAAGTCCACAATGTCAAAGTGAAAAATAAAATCTACAAATTGTTCTAAATTAATTACAAATATAAAACAGAAAATAATTGATTGCATAAGTATTCACCCCCTTTGCTATGACACACCTAAATAAGCTCTGGTGCAACCAATTGTCTTCAGAAGTCACATAATTAGTTGAATGGAGTCCACCTGTGTGCAATTAAGGTGTTTCACATGATTTCAGGTTAAATACTCTTGTCTGGGAGGTCCCCAGTGGGTTAGTACATTTCCTAACAAAAACTACATCATGAAGACGAAGAACATTCAAAGCAAATCCGGAATAAGGTTCTTCAAAAGCACCAATCAGGGGTAGGATATAAGAACATTTCCAAGGTATTGAATATCCCCCGGAGCACAGTAAATTCCATTATTAAGAAATGGAGAGAATATCGCACAACTGTGAATAAGAACATAACAACATAAGAAAGTTTACAAACGAGAGGAGGCCATTCAGCCCATCTTGCTCATTTGGTTGTTAGTAGCTTATCGATCCCAGAATCTCATCAAGCAGCTTCTTGAAGGATCCCAGGGTGTCAGCTTCAACAACATTACTGGGGAGTTGGTTCCAGACCCTCACAATTCTCTGTGTAAAAAAGTGCCTCCTATTTTCTGTTCTGAATACCCCTTTATCTAATCTCCATTTGTGACCCCTGGTCCTTGTTTCTTTTTTCAGGTCTAAGTAGTCCCCTGGGTTGACATTGTCTATACCTTTTAGGATTTTGAATGTTTGAATCAGATCGCTGCGTAGTCTTCTTTGTTCAAGACTGAATAGATTCAATTCTTTTAGCTTGTCTGCATACGACATGCCTTTTAAACCGGGGATAATTCTGGTTGCTCTTCTTTGCACTCTTTCTAGAGCAGCAATATCCTTTTTATAACGAGGTGACCAGAACTGAACACAATATTCTAGGTGAGGTCTTACTAATGCATTATAGAGTTTTAACATTACTTCCCTTGATTTAAATTCAACACTTCTCACAATATATCCGAGCATCTTGTTGGCCTTTTTTATAGCTTCCCCACATTGTCTAGATGAAGACATTTCTGAGTCAACATAAACTCCTAGGTCTTTTTCATAGTTCCCTTCTTCAATTTCAGTATCACCCATCTGATATTTATAATGCACATTTTTATTGCCTGCATGCAATACTTTACACTTTTCTCTATTAAATTTCATTTGCCATGTGTCTGCCCAATTCTGAATGCTGTCTAGATCATTTTGAATGACCTTTGCTGCTTCAACAGTGTTTGCCACTCCTGTTTTTGTGTCGTCTGCAAATTTAACGAGTTTGCTTACTATACCAGAATCTAAATCATTAATGTAGATTAGGAATAGCAGATGACCTAATACTGATCCCTGTGGTACACCACTGGTTACCTCGCTCCATTTTGAGGTTTCTCCTCTAATCAGTACTTTCTGTTTTCTACCTGTTAACCACTCCCTAATCCATGGGCATGCATTTCCTTGAATCCCTACTGCGTTCAGTTTGAGAATTAATCTTTTATGCGGGACTTTGTCAAAAGCTTTCTGGAAATCTAAATAGACCATGTCGTATGCTTTGCAGTTATCAAAGTTGCATCCTCAAAAAAGTCAAGTAGGTTAGTTAGACACGATTTCCCTTTCCTAAAACCATGCTGGCTGTCTCCCAGGATATTGTTATAGGTAATAAATCTGTCTAGAACAGGCCATCCATAAAGGAGTTACAGTTTTCCACGGCTGAGCTGGGAGACACTGTGCATACGGCAACAATAACCCGGGTGCTTCACAAAACTGGCCTTTATGGGACAGTGGCAAAAAGAAAGCCATTGTTGAAAAAAACTCGCATCAAATCTCGGCTAGACTTTGCCAGAAGGCATGTGGGACACTGAGACCAAGTGGAAGATGATTCTATGGTCTGATGAGACCAAAATAGAGCTTTTTGGCCTCAACGCTAAGCGCTATGTTTGGCGCAAGTCTAACACTGCACATCATCCTGAGAACACCATCCCTACCGTGAAGCATGGTGGTGGCAGCATCATGCTATGGGGGCGTCAGGGCCTGAAAAGCTCATGAAGATAGAGTGCAAAATGGATGCAGCAAAGTACAGAGAAATCCTGGAGGACTTGGGACTTGGGAGAAGATTCATCTTCCAGCAGGACAATAACCCCAAACATACAGCCAAAGCCACACTGGAGTGGCTTAAAAACAAAAAGGTCCTGGAGTGGCTCAGTCAAAGCCCATACCTCAATCCAATTGAGAATATGTGGAAACAGTTGAAAATTGCTGTTCACCAAAGGTCCCCATCCAACTTGTTGGAGCTTGAGCAATTTTGCAAAGAAGAATGGGCAAAAATTGCAGTGTCCAGATGTGCAAAGCTGGTAGAGACTTATCCAAATAGACTCATGGCTGTAATTGCTGCCAAAGGTGCCTCTACCAAATATTGACTCAAGGGGGTGAATACTTAATGCAACCAATTATTTTCTGTTTTGTATTTGTAATTAATTTAGAACAATTTGTAGATTTTATTTTTCACTTTCCATGTTGATTCCATGTTGTAACACAATAAAATGTGGAAAATACTTTTGAGAGCCACTGTTTGAGCTAACCTTGGAAGTAATTGCGCTACGTCAAAGGTCAAATGGCATTCAAACATTGAAACTCAAGTCACTATTGAAACAATCTTTAAAAATGTATCAATGTTCTATAAATGTGTTGGCTGCAAAAAAAACTTAACAAGCAGACAAAAATAGATTTTGTAAACAACCTTGAGTGACAAATTCAGCGACATTTTCAAGTTTTGTAAACCTTTTAAAATTATGTTGACATACTTTGAAAAGGAACCTGCAATTTCCATATTTTGCTGCCTTTAAATCAATAAATCGTATACACGGCAAACCTTAAATGACAGCGTTTTTGTATTTTTCTTTACATTTCTAATACTACGTAGAAATAATTATTATGTTTTAAAACCACAGATACCTTCCACTATATAACACAATTTTTGTTCCTGGGTAGTAAGTGTTATTTCTTAATTGCTTATGCCTCAAAAGTATAGAAAATGGCTATTATTCCCCACAAACTTTGCTTTTGTGACCAGGACAGTGATATTTTGAAATTTACCTATTTCCAATGAGAAAGCGGGCAGATTTGTGTCTTTTCGTTCACATAAAGTCAGAAAAAAACAACATATGAATCCAAATTAACATGTATTTATACTAAAGTAATACAAAAATGACTACAAAAGATTTAGAAGTGAGTAGTTTTTCGAGATTTACGATTATATTGTAAATCACTTTCACGAATCAGCCCCCAAATGTAGTCTCCCATCATGTTCTCGTTATACTGTCCTTGGTAGCGGCGTGCAAAGTCCAGTATATCCTGGTGGAAGCGCTCGCCTTGCTCCTCCGAGCACGCTCCCATGTTCTCCTTGAATTTATCAAGATGAGCATCAAGGATATGGACTTTGAGGGACATCCTAAAGCCCATTGTGCCGTAGTTCTTCACCAGAGTCTCAACCAGCTCCACATAGTTTTCGGCCTTGTGATTGCCCAGGAAGCCCCGAACCACTGCGACAAAGCTGTTCCAAGCCGCTTTCTTCTTACTAGTGAGCTTCTTGGGGAATTCATTGCACTCCAGGATCTTCTTTATCTGTGGTCCGACGAAGACACCGGCTTTGACCTTTGCCTCAGACAGCTTAGGGAAGAAGTCTTGGTAGTGCGCCTTGGTGTCCCTGCTGTCCCAAAGGCAAAGATAACAGGGAAACTTGGTAAAACCGCCTTGGAGACCCATCAGGAATGCCACCATTTTGAAGTCTCCTATGACCTCCCAGCCGTACTCATCATACTTCAAGGCGTCCAGGAAGGTCTTGATGCTGTTGTAATCCTCTTTGAGATGCACCGAGTGAGCCAGGGGAAGAGACGGGTACTTGTTACCATTATGGAGCAGCACGGCTTTGAGGCTCCTGGATGAGCTGTCAATGAAGAGGCGCCACTCATTCTGGTTTTTTTGCAGTGCTCGCAGGTGAAATGAGGTGCCCTGGGTTTGTCTTGATCCCTGACAGGCATGCCGAAATATGCCTTGTAGGCCTCACACATCTTAGCAGATGCTTCCACGGAGTACTTTTTCACTCTTGTCTTGATAAATTGGCCGCAGACATAGCAAAATGCGTCTGCCGGATGCTTGCAGCCTCTTGATGCCATCTCAGAAAAATGCAGATATGTATCCACTTAGGCAGCTGGAACTAAACTGAACTGGTGGGCTTAAGGCCCCTGTATTTATACTACTATTTATATTACTGGAAAGTTCTAGAAAGTTCTAGAAGTTACTCCAAGTTTACACAGCACTGAATCTATCTGGAATGTTCTGGAAAATAGGTACATTTCAAAATATCACTGTCCTGGTCACAAAAGCAAAGTTTGTGGGGAATAATAGCCATTTTCTATACTTTTGAGGCATAAGCAATTAGGAAATAACACTTACTACCCAGGAACCAAAAAAAATAAAAAATAATTTGTTACACGGTGTATTCAATACTGAATATAAAAAGCATACCTTCCTGTAAACAATCAGACAAGGCGGCCGTATGAAGGGCTTTCCAAACACCATAAGCACCTAGACATTTTTAAATCATTATTATTATTATTGTTGTGCTTTGCTTTGCTTTACTTTAATTTGATTTGATTAATGATTTCTCATAGATTTTTTTATTTAAGCGATAGTGCCTGTTATGCATCCCGAGTCAAAAACGAGGGCACTACCGAAAGTCAAGGTATTACTTTACAGTAATGTGGTGTGTGTGGGAATCTGTTTATTGCAATCTCTGTAGAGGGCCTGCTCACTGTATGATTGTATTCGTTTCAAGTACCCGTTGTTGCTAATGCGGTAATAATAATTTAAAAGAAAAAAAAAAAAAAAAACATTCGGAAAGAGCTGTGGTAATTCGTGCTGTGTGGATAGTTCATAATATTTTGCTGTCATATGATTTATTTGTTTATTGTCATCACAGTGAAGTACATTAGTAGAGAATACGAGCTCATTGATTTGTCTTTTCCAAAAATGAGCCCGCCCTGAATAAGTGCATGCCCCCCCACAGCGTTCATGCTGCCGTCGGGCCTGTTCCAGATATTAGGAAGTGTGATTTTTCTAAGGTATGATATAACAACTACACTGGTTTAAGATAAATCAAGTTTTGTATACATTTGTGAACTACTTTAAGAAATACTTAAAATTAATTTCTGTGTCTAATTTGAAATATACTTGTAGTTAAAATGGCAAAAATGGAAACCGAAGATGATGGATAAGTTAAGCAGTACTGTGGAAAGCCAGAGAAGTTTGTTAAACTTAGAGCTAGTCTCAAAAACGTGCATTTAAAAGCTACTAATCTTCTACTGAAAGTTAAATCTTGTTAGGTTAAAAAGGAGCAATTGTTACCAGAAATAAAAGCAATGAAATTGGATTGTGATAAGCTAGTTCAGCGTGAAAAAGCAATGAGTCAGACTGAGGCACTTCCTGAAGTTAATGTGCTGCACTCTATGTCTACACTGTAACTAAGGTGAATTATCCGGAACAATATATGTTGAGATTGTCATTTGATGGTGGCTACAGTGAGTGTATTTCTTCAGATTGTGAATCCTGACAGATTGAAATACTATAAATGCTTTGCTATGGTTGACAAATCCGCTTACTACCTTACTTTTGTCAGGTTACCTGAAATGTTACCTAAATCAAATCAAATTTTATTTATACAGCGCTATTCACACCAAAGGCATCTCAAGGCGCTGTATAGCAACAACAATTCATAATCAAATATTGTAATACCACATTATTTAAATGTTCTTTGGAACCCACTAGCAAAACCTCTAAGTCATCCAGCACTTAATATCTGCTAGACAAGCCGTAAGCAGCCCGCCAGCACAAGTATATCCTGGCTTTAGGGATAAATAAAGCTGTGTGTTGTCGGCATAACAATGGTAATTCACCCCATGTCTACGGATAACACCTCCCAGGGGAAGCATATTTTATTTATTTATTTATGTATGTATTTATTTATTGCATTTATATAGCGCTTTTCAAACAAAAGTATCACAAAACACTGTACAGCACATACCAGAAAAAAATAACAAACCACAATACATTTGTATAGCATGTCACACATAAAACTGCCACAAGAAGACCACTTAAACAACAAGGTATCTCAAATGCAAGGTATCTGTAGTAGTTCATTGCCGTGTACTAGGATTTCCTGAGTAGAAAGTACCAGTGCGATTTGGTTTCTAATGGCCACTATTTTATTGTTAAAAAAGTTTAAAAAGTCAGTGCAGCTAAAAGAAGAATCTGATTTAATAGCAGGATTATTTTTGGGCCGATTTAATAACTTGTCTACTGTGTTAAAAAGAAACCAAGAATTATTTACATTTGTTTGAATTAAATTTGAATAGTATGCTGATCTGGCCAACAACAGAGCCTTGTTACACTTTATTTTTCTACAGTTACAGATGCCGTTGGCGCCTGCTTTTCACTATTAATAGAAAAAAAATACATAGAATGTCATTGCTCCCACGGTCCGCGCGGGACTGTGTCGCGGCCCCCAGTTTGGGAACCCCTGCTCTAGGACATCATAGTAGTACGATAGTATATTTTAGTACTTTATATTAATACTGTATGTCATAGCATTTTGTAATAGCACTTTAATGCACTTCTTATTAAGTGTTTGTGGGTTACCTGCAAACACCTCTGCACCACCTTCTACCTCATATAAAAATCCTTCACACCCTATAGCAAGTTCACGATCACTTACTGGTCTGCTGTGGATGGCTGCTGTGGTACACTTCCTGATGCGGCGACACTTGGCTCTTGTTGAGGAGAGGCAGGAACACGTTCGGAGGAGAAGGGCAAGATGAAGAAGACCCTGCATATTCAATCCCAGGGTCACTTTGTTTTCGGATGCCGGAGGATGCGGTGCTAAAGCGTTATCGTCTCACTCCACAGGTCATCCTACACCTAATAGCTGAATTGAGGGCTGAGCTAGACCCCAGCGTCAATCTAGGGACCGCTATCCCTGCACATGTGAAAGTGCTGTGTTCTCTGCACTACTTAGCCTCTGGTTTCATACCACAGTTGGAATGTCTGGAGGGATATCCCAATCCACCTTTTCCAGAGTGCTAGGCAAATTTCTGGATGTCATACTGGAAAGGGTAGGTCAATACATATAATGTCCTAAGGATACTAGCACAACTGATGTTGGATGAGGCTTTTCCAAACAACTCAGTTTCATGCTGAGTGACCTTGGCTGTAATGACTCTCAGCTCCTTCTCATAAAACTTTTATTTTCTTTTCTGTGCGCCAAGGGAACTTGTTTCCCTTTCTCTGACATTTTTTTTTCTTTATATTTTCGTGCTCCACAAATGCCATACAGCACCTACTGTTCTCTGTACTCCTAACTCTGTCACCTCTGGGCTGCAAGTGCAGCTGCTAAATGCCAATGCACTCATTGTGACCCTCATTATCATAATTGCAGCTCATTATTTGTGCGTCTTGAGTAATTTGCAATGTTCTTAAGCTTATATAGGGCACAGTGCAAAATAATTGCCTGGCCGCAATGCAATCTGAATTTTGCATCTGCAAGTATTTGCACTGAGCCTATACTTACATCCACCCAAGTGAGTTTTACCTGTTAACTTGAATTTATAGCACAATTTTTCAAAACCAGTTACCAAAATAAACATGCTTTATATTAAACTAAAAATATTTTTTACTGCAATTTGTAATGCTAAAATGATGTAAAACTAATTTAAATATTGTATCACAGATATCGAAATTTCAATAAATGGTTCAATAATCAAAAACTGTAATTTTGATATTGCGGCAACCCTAGTAATTGCCAATGCATTACTTTTTAACCCCTATCATTTCTATTCATGTATACAAGTCCCAAAACCATCCATCACCGGCAGGTAAAATTAAGCGATTTCACCTCCCCACTCTTGCTTTGAAGACAGGTATTACGGAACTAATTGATGTTCCAGGGTCAGACACAGGAATAGGGCTAAGACTAGAAAGTATACAACCCCCCCCCCCCCCCCACTGCTACCCGTGAAGCACAACACGTTTATTCCCTGACATTGCTCCAGAGAAGGTTAGGAAGGTCCCTTTTTAAAAGTACTTAGTGTTGATTGTTTCGTTTTTTGGGGGCGGGGGGATTTGAGTCTTTGAACCGGGCCTGGAGGCACTCATAGGTAATACTGCGCAACAAGCCTCCTTAATAGAATGTTTGTGGAATCTGATTTCTAATGTGTAGCATTTTATTTTTAAAATGATTTAAGAAGTCAGTACAGCTAGGATTACAACCAGTATCAAGGGTGGAACTATTTGGAGAAGGATTAGTTAATTTATCAATTATAGCAAACAGAAATCTAGGATTAAAGCTCTGAACTACGACATGTTCTCTTAGATAAAGGGGCATTCAGAACAGAAAATAGGAGGCACTTTTTTACACAGAGAATTGTGAGGGTATGGAACCAACTCCCCAGTAATGTTGTTGAAGCTGACACCTTGGGATCCTTCAAGAAGCTGCTTGATGAGATTCTGGGATCAATAAGCTACTAACAACCAAACAAGCAAGATGGGCTGAATGGCCTCCTCTCGTTTGTAAACTTTCTTATGTTCTTATGACCCCATTCATACAAAATGATTAAAAAACACTCTTGGAGTTATTACCCATATTTTAAAAATGATAAATAGTTAGGCAGCAGGGTCTCCAGCAGAGGAAGAATGCCTGCTGTCCTCATCTCCACCAGCAGAGGAAAAATGCCTGCTGTGTCCATCTCCACCAGCAGAGGAAGAATGCTTGCTTTCCCCATCTCCACCAGCAGAGGAAGAATTCCTGCTGTCCCCATCTCCACCAGCAGAGGAAGAATGCCTGCTGTCCCCATCTCCACCAGCAGAGAAAGAATGCCTGCTGGTTTCCCCTTCCGAGACAGAGGGAGAACCGCACCCGTCCCCTGCAAGTGAGGGAGAGCCGCACCAGTCCCCTGCAAGAGAGGGAGAGCCGCACCCGTCCCCTGCAAGAGAGGGAGAGCCGCACCCGTCCCCTGCAAGAGAGGGAGAGCCGCACCCGTCCCCTGCAAGAGAGGGAGAGCCGCACCCGTCCCCTGCAAGAGAGGGAGAGCCGCACCCGTCCCCTGCAAGAGAGGGAGAGCCGCACCCGTCCCCTGCAAGAGAGGGAGAGCCGCACCCGTCCCCTGCAAGAGAGGGAGAGCCGCACCCGTCCCCTGCAAGAGAGGGAGAGCCGCACCCGTCCCCTGCAAGAGAGGGAGAGCCGCACCCGTCCCCTGCAAGAGAGGGAGAGCCGCACCCGTCCCCTGCAAGAGAGGGAGAGCCGCACCCATCCCCTGCAAGAGAGGGAGAGCCGCACCAGTCCCCTGCAAGAGAGGGAGAGCCGCACCAGTCCCCTGCAAGAGAGGGAGACTACACGCTGCTCCCACCTCCACCGCTTCCGCCACTAGGAGCAGAGTAGCAGGAGCTGCCTCTGCCTCCACCACCTCCACCAGGAGGAGAGCTGCCTCTGCCTAAACAATCACCACCTGGAGGAGAACAGCAGGAGCTGCCTCTGCCTCCGCCACCTCCACCGGCAGGAGCAGAGCAGTAGGAGCTGCCTCTACCTCCACCGGCAGGAGCAGAGCAGCAGGAGCTGCCTCTGCCTCCGCCACCTTCACCAGCAGAGGGTGAATACCTGCTGGTTCCGCCTTCCCCAATGTGGGAGGACTGCTTGCCGCTCCCACCTCCACCACAAGAGGAGCTGCAGCTGAGTTTGCCACCGCCCGGGGGACGCCTTCACGTCACCGCATCGCCTGGGGCTGCCTGGTGCTCCGCATCGCCTGGGGCTGCCTGGTGCTCCGCATCGCAGCAGGAACCCCGGGGAGCTGCCGGCCACAAAGAAGGGGGGGGAGGTCCGGAGACCACCAACCCCAGCAGCAGTTTCACTGCCGGAGATCGTGGGGGAGGTCAGGAGACCTGCTCCCACTGCAGCACGTGTGAAGTGCTGTGGCCGGAGCCCCACAGGGGGGGGGATCTGCCGGCTACGAAGAAGGGGGAGGTCGGGGGACCACCTGCCCCCACAGCTTTTCCGCTGCCAGGACTGCCCCGGCTGAAGGAGTCAGCCTGGGAGCTGTCAGCAGTTACATTGCCGCCCATGAACCCCTTGAAGTCCCTGTTCTTGGCCCGGGACTTTGAGCGAGACTTTGGGGATTTTAAGGGGGGAGGTGGCCATTGAGGCCATGTGTGCTACGCACAAGGGGGGGTATATGTGGCAATGTGCCCATGTGTGTATTTTTGTGTTTTATGTTTGTTGCGTGTGTTAATGTTGGTGTATTGTAGTTGGTACACGGGATATAATGTGGGTAATGAGCATGACTGTTTAAAATGTATAATTGTATTTAGGCACGGGGATTGCACTTCACTTCACGTGCATTTAAAGTATTTAATATGTGAGCATGGGGTTGCACAGAATTAGTTCACGTGCTGGGATTCAAGTGAATAATTAATTATTAATTGTTCTAACTTTACCACTACAGCCTGCTTGTTCACAATGACCTACTGATAAGCTCTGACTTTCCATCAGTTCTAATTCTTCTTGATCCAAGTGCTGCTTTTGACACCGTAGACCACTCCATCTTATTAAATCGGCTCAAATACTTAGTGGGACTGTTTGGCCTTGTCTCATCCTGGTTTCAATCTTACCTATCTTGTCTATCAATTTGTCTCTATTGGGGAGGAAAAATCAGCATTGACCAAAGTTGATTGCGGTGTTCCACATGGTTCTATTCTGGGTCCATTGCTATTTTCATTATATATGTTACCATTGGGTGAATTCAGTAGGAAATATGCTGTGAACTTCCACTGCTATGCGGATGACACCCAGCTGTATTTGTCTTTAAAACCTGGTGATACTTCTGTCAGGGTGTTATTTGCTGCTTGCGCCTTGCTGATATCAAGTGCTGGATGTCTCAAAAACTTCCTAATGTTGAATTCAGATAAAACAGAGGTTATGTTTGTAGGCTCCCATAACCAACAAAAAAATGTAGGATTGCATGAGTTTGACCCTAGCAGTATTTTATCAAATCCTAAAACTGAAATAAAAAATGTGGGGGTTATCTTTGATCCTGATTTATCATTTGAGTCTCATACTAGGGAAGTTTCTAAAGTATCCTTCTATCACTTGAGAAACATAGCCAAACTGAGACCTGTTATCTCATCTGACGCCAAGAGACTAACAAATGCCTTTGTTTCTTCAAGAATTGATTACTGTAATGCACTCCTCTCTGGCATCCCAAAACGTGCGGTGTCCCGCCTACAGCTTGTTCAGAATACCCCTGCTAGAATTTTTTGACTAAATCTAAAAACAATTAGCATATCACCCCTGTTTTAGCCTCCTTGCACTGGCTCCCTGTACAGTATAGACTTGATTTTAAAATCTTATTATTGACCTATAAAGCCTTGAATGGATCAGCACTTAGCTATTTGCAGGAGCTACTGACCGCGTATCTCCCAAATCGCACTTTCAGATCAAAGGAAGCGCGGCGGCTCGTTGTACCCAGGGTCAATAACATTAATACGGGTGGTAGGGCTTTTTCTTTTAGTGCCCCTAAACTTTGGAATGCTCTACCTCCATGCGTTAGGGAAGCTGGGTCTGTGGTTATTTAAGTCTAAACTTAAAACACAGTTTTTATAAAATGGCATTTTTATCTTAGTGGTTTTACTGCAACATAATAGCTAGCTTTTAATGATTTTTTTAAAATTTAAAATGTATTTATTTATTTTAATTATTATTTGTATATTCTTTTATTGTATTTTTATGTATTTATGTACAGTGCCTTGTGATACTTCGGTATGAAAGGCGCTATACAAATGAAATAAATAAATACATAAATATATATTTATTACTTATAACATAACCTGTGCTGGTAAATTTGGGCAAAATTGGAAAGCTCTTTTGGAAAACACAATTTTAGTTGCTCCTAGCGATGGTGGTTTAGTTTAGGCGTAGTTGCCCCCCGCTATCACTGTCCCTCCCGCCAGCAACCTCAGTAAGGTGGATGTTTTCCATGGAACCCACTGTAGCTCAGCACTCAGTCTCCTACTACCACCTCTATTTTGAGTAATACTACTTGTGTGCGTTGGTGTTTGTCTGTGTCTCTCTCACCAGTCTCACCAGTACTCACCAGTCTCCTGTTCGGCCCCCCCTTGTGGTTGCAGGCAGTAGCGCAACTTGGTGTAGTTCACATAACCAGCGTCTGCCCCGGGTCCCCCTTGCTGTAGTGGGGAGGAGGAAGAGGAAGCTGATACTGAAGCTGTGTCGCACTGAAAAGCTTCCTCCACTTGACCTGTGCGGTCAGAGGTGGTACTGCTCGCCCCTCCCCTCTCTTCTCTCCTCTCTCTCCACTCCTCTCCTGCTGCTCTCCCCTGGGCCATCCTGAAGATGTCTGCTGCAAATTCCCGTGCCTTAGAGGCAGCCAGCGATTGGTCGGGGCAAGAAGTGGAGGAGCGGGGCTTGGAGTGGTCCTCACAGCAAGGCGGGGCTGGTTTCTGATCATGCGAACTGCAGGGGTTACCAAGCACTGAAGGCGAGGAGGAGGCATTCAGTGAGTCAGGCAGCCCTGAGTGAGGGGGATCCTTCCTGCAGTACAGCACCTGGTCACTCTCACACTCGCCTGACATGGGTGAGAGGGCAAAGGTTACACTGTGTACTTAATAATAATAATAATAATAATAAACCTTTATTTATATAGCGCAATTCATGTACAATACAATTCAAAGCGCTTTACATACAGAAGAAAAAAATACAAAAATACAATAATAAACAGTAAGAAAAGAGTACAGTTATTAAAAACAAAAAGAACAATAAAACTCAGAATAAAACAAAAATGTTATGGAAAAGCTATATTATTATTATTATTATTATTATTATTATTATTTATTTCTTAGCAGACGCCCTTATCCAGGGCGACTTACAATTGTTACAAGATATCACATTATTTTTACATACAATTACCCATTTATACAGTTGGGTTTTTTTTTTACTGGAGCAATCTAGATAAAGTACCTTGCTCAAGGGTACAGCAGCAGTGTCCCCCACCTGGGAGTGAACCCACAACCCTCTGGTCAAGAGTCCAGAGCCCTAACCACTACTCCACACTGTTGGTATGCAGGTATGTTTTTAATGGAGATTTGAAGATTGCAATTGAAGGTGAATCTCTGATAAAAGGGGGTAAGGAGTTCCAGAGTGTGGAGGCATTAAAACAGAAAGCAGCCTCTCCCATCCTTTTACCATTCTCCCTCGGAATACATAAAAGGCCAGCATTTGCAGATCTCAGAGTGCATTCAGGCTGATAAGGAATTAGCATATCATTTAGATATTGAGGAGATAGTCCATTCAGTGCTTTAAAAACTAGTAATAGAATTTTAAAATCAATTCTGTAATGCACAGGAAGCCAATGCAATGATGCCAACACAGGTGTAATGTGAGCCCTTTTTTTTGTTCTAGTTAGCATTCTAGCAGCAGCATTTTGCAATAGCTGTAGACGTAATATAGCATGACTTGTAAGTCCAGAGAATAAAGCATTACAGTAATCCACCTAGAAAAAATAAAATCATGTACTAATTTCTTTGCACCATCCAAGGACAAGAATGATCTAACTTGCGCAATGTTTCTTAAATGACAGAAGGACACTCTAGTAATGTATTTTATATGTGGTTCAAAGGAAAGTGCAGAATCAAAAATAACCCCTAGGTTTTTCACTTCAGATTTTATATTTGATTTTAGGATACCTAGATCAATATTTGTCGAGTCCATCTGTTGATTAGAGCCTAAAAGTAAGACTTCTGTCTTATCAGAATTTAACTAAGAAATTCTGAGATATTTTCTAATATTTTTTTTCGACTTGTCTCGGCTCCTGTCGCTCCCACTCGGCAATTGAATGGTTTTCTCGGCTTTTTCCGGCGAAAAAACGACTAGACACCCGTTTATTGCGTTGCTATATGATGTCGGACCCAGTCCGACAATGGACCGCAAAGGGTTAACCCTTTGCAGTCCATTTATTAACCCTTTGTGGTCCATTGTCGGACCTGGTCCGACATTGCAATTATTCCTATCAGGTCCATTGTCGGACCCTGTCCGACATCCGTTTTTTGAGTTTCTAAAATGGTTTTAGTCGTTTTTTCTCCGGAAAAAGTCGAGAAAACCATTCAATGGCCGAGTGGGAACGACAGGAGCCGAGACAAGTCGAAAAAAAAAAAAAAAAGGCGTATCTCATAAATAGTCATACATGGCCCTGGTATCAGATAACGGGGCGGTCGTGCCTGACGCGCATTTAATAAATGGACTGCAAAGGGTTAAGTGCGCGTCAGTCTAATTTATTTTCACACGCGCATTTAATTTTAGAAACGCTGTTTAAAAGTATTTTTTTTCCCCCACAGTCAAACGGGTTTAAAAGGCCCTGCATATCAACAAAGCACTCAATAATCTCCAGCCCCGCCCCACCCTTTCGTTCGCTATTGCTTTCACATATGCTAAGAAATAAATAATAATAATAATAATAATAATAATAATAAGTCGTACATACCGATCAGTCATCTCCTGATAACTCGTTTTATCACCAAACTCCTCAATAATGCAATCCAAGTCATTATTTTATTACTATAACATCTCAAAAAAGCTCTGCAAATGTCCGTGATAGTCTCTATGCGCTGATTCAGTAACAGCCAGCTTGTTTCCTTATGACCACCCCTATGTGTTGCCAGGGGCATGTATGACTAATCATGAGATACGCCTTTTTTTTTTTTTTTTAAATCGGCTTGTCTCGGCTCCTGTCGCTCCCACTCGGCCATTGAATGGTTTTCTCGACTTTTTCCGGAGAAAAAACGACTAGAAACCCGTTTTTTGCGTTTTTTTGATGATGTCGGACAGGGTCCGACAATGGACCGGATAGGAATAATTGCAATGTCGGACCAGGTCCGACAATGGACCGCAAAGGGTTAACAGATATATAAATCTGTGTGTCATCTGCATAGCTGTGGAAATTCACCCCATGTTTACGAATAACCTCCCCGAGAGGCAGCATGTATACAGAAAATAACATGGGACCAAGAATGGAGCCCTGTGGAACACCACATGTAATATTAGCTAGTCCAGATGTAGATTCTCCTAAGGCAACAAAATATTGTCTATTCATTAAATAGGATATGAACCAGTTTAGGACACTACCAGAAAGGCCCACCCATTCTCTAAGACGATCAATTAAAATCTTGTGATCCCCAGTATCAAAAGCAGCACTCAGATCTAAAAGGATCAGTACAGATAAACACTTAGAATCTGTACTTATACGTAGATCATTTACCACTTTGACAAGTGCAGTCTCAGTGCTATGGTTAGCGCAAAATTCTGATTGAAATTTCTCGAAGATGTTATTATTTCCAAGGAAACTATTAATTTGTTTAAAAACGACTTTTTCAAGTACCTTTGCTTAAAAAGGAAGGTTTGAAATAGGTCAAAAATTACTTAGAACTGAACTATCCAGATTCGATTTCTTAAGTAAAGGTTTCACTAAGGCTGTTTTTAAAGAAGAAGGAAACCTTCCTGATGACAAAGAGCTATTAACTATATCAAGGACATCATTGGACAGCTTACTAAACACCTCCTTCAAGAGACTGGTTGGTATAGGATCCAAAAGACACGTAGAAGACTCAATGTGCATAACTATTTTATTTAAGTCTTTTAAGTTAATCAGAGAAAATTAATGTAATTCTGTTTCGATTGTTTTTGGTGGCACACAGAGCTCAAAATCATTTTGTGGAATTTGATCCTTAATACTAAGTATTTTTATATCAAAATAATTACAGAATTCTTCACACTTGATAGGTGAGGCCACAATGCAATATTCAGGTGAAGGAGATGGGGTTTACTAATCTATCAATTGTTGAGAAAAGGACTCTAGCATTGTTCTTATTTTCTGCAATAAGACTGGAGAAGTAAGCACTTCTTGCTGACATTAACGCTTCATTATACTTTGATAGGCAGTGCTTTAAAATATCGTAATGTATTTGTAATTTTGTATCTCTCCATTTACGCTCTGCTTTGCGACAATTTCTTTTTAGTTGATGTATATCATTATTCATCCACGGTGTACTACGTTTTACAGAGACTGTTTTAATTTTTACTGGAGCCACAGTATCAAGAGCAGTTTTTAGTTGATGGTTGTATCTGTTAACTAACTCATCAGTTGATAAAGAACTTCTTGAGATGGGTGGACATAGACTAACTACTTCAGAAAACTTTTGAACAACTGCAGGATTTATAATGCGCCTTTTAACAGAACTTAATACAGTCTTTTTACATTGAGGCAATATAGCCTCAAATTAAATTAAGAAATGATCTGATAACACAGGGTCGATAGTTGGAGACATGATAATTTCTAGTCCTCAAGATATAACTAAATCTAAAGTATGACCGTGGTTATGTGTAGGCCCTGTTACATGCTGAGTAAACTCAAAATAATCTAATAAACTTAAAAAGTCCATAGTTGTTGAATCAGATAGCATATCAGTGTGCAAATTAAAATCTCCAAGTATAAGAATCCTATCATATTTAGTGGAAATTATAGACAGGAACTCTGAAAATTCTGGTAAGAAAGATTGTCTTGGTTTAGGTGGGCGATAGATATTTACCATAAGTACAGGGAGTCGACTATCAAGTATGAAGGATAAAGATTCAAAGGATAAAAATTCCCCAAAACTATTCTGTTTACAATTGTAGATATCAAGGAAAATGCTAGCTAGTCCACCTCCCCGCCCTCCAGCACGTGCTTGCTAGATAAAAGAATAGCTGGAAGGTGAGGCTGCAATTAAAGAAGTATTATCATCCACACTATGCCAGGTCTCAGTCAGAAATAAAAATCCAAGTTTATAGCGAGTGATGAGATCACTAATTAAAAGAGCTTTATTAGATAGGGACCGCACATTAAGTAGAACTACGTGTATTTTATTGCACTGAGATAAAGGAGTAGCTGTATTTAAAGAAACCTTAATAAGATTATTGGAAATCAGCCCCTGAGTGCGGATAGATCTACCAGAATAATCCCTACAACTTGCAATAAGGGTTTCAATTTTATTATTACCCTCATCAACAGCTACCTCACTATGATCAGGTTGCTGAAATGAAGGGTTTTGTGTAATACCCTTCAGTGTACTCCCTGCTTGTATTTTAATATTAATTACATTTTCAGTACATGCACCCCGGGTAAAAGATAAAACATTTCTATGACGGGGGACAGTTACTACTTTTATAGAATACACTGATTGTTTAATCTGCTTAGGTAACTGAGACCCAAACAGTGGTCCACTAAGTCACAGATTGTTACAGTGATGTCCTATGTTTTCAGTTAATCTTACTACTACGGAAACAACAAAGCTAACACCTATATTCAGTCTGCATATAGGCAAATGTTTACATTTTGATCTGCCAAAACTCCACTTATTTTATTATCCTGTGTACAGATGTCATCCTGTGCATTAAAAACATACAGCAGAATTGTTTTTTCATAAAAAAAAGTGTTGAATTTAAATCAAGGGAAGTAATGTTAAAAATTTACAATGCATTAGTAAGACCTCATCTAGAATACTGTGTTCAGTTCTGGTCACCTCTTTACAAAAATGATATTGCTGCTCTAGAAAGAGTGCAAAGAAGAGGGACCAGAATTATCCCGGGTTTAAACAGCATGTCGTATGCAGACAGGCTAAAATAACTGAATCTATTCATTCTTGAACAAAGACGACTACGCGGTAATCTGATTCAAACATTCAAAATTCAAAAAGGTATTGACAATGTCGATCCAGGGGACTTTTTCGACGTGAAAAAAGAAATAAGGACCAGGGGGCACAAATGAAGATTAAATAAAGGGGCTTTCAGAACAGAAAATAGGAGGCACTTTTTACATAGAGAATTGTGAGGGTCTGGAACCAACTCCCCAGTAATGTTGGTGAAGCTGACACCCTGCGATCCTTCAAGAAGCTGCTTGATGAGATTCTGGGATCAATAAGCTACTAACAACCAAACGAGCAAGATGGGCCGAATGGCCTCCTCTCATTTGTAAAGTTTGTTCTTATAAACTGTTACACTATCAACTGCTATAAAACATAAAAAAACAACACTGTTTAACACCTGATAATGCCTTTTTAATAGACTCACACACATGATCTTGTTGTAACATAAATCTTTTGTATGGTTTGAGTAAGTATAATATTGTAAGTAAGTGGAGCTCCCGTACCTGCAGCATGCACAGACACCGCGCAGGCCACCAAGGAGTAGCTGGTGTTGAGCAGCACCACCTGGTCCCTCTTGAGCTGGAAGGCTGGCTGAAAGGTGGGGAATGGGTACACGACCTGGTACTTGGTGTTCAGCATGAAGCCGTGCTGCAGGCACTGGGCACTGCCACCTGGGGGAGACAAAGAGCATGGAGACTGAGACCCCAGCACACAGACAGAAACACAAACACACAGACAGACAGAGACACTCACACAGAGAAACAGGAGACACACACACACGAAGACAGAGACCAACACAAACACACACATACCTGGTCTGGTGGTGGCCGCGAGCTCACTGCAAACCTTGCAAGACTGAAAGGGGGGCATGGTCACCACAGTGATGTAGATGTCACGGTTGTTCTCGTCACTCATCATCATGTTCATCAGCATGCTGCTGGAGCTGCGCGTGCTGGGAGGACCGGAGTAGTGCAGACAGACACAACACAATACCACTATTAATTATAAAACTCATTTATAAAACAGCAAGAATTTGGGAAGCAATCACATTGGCTGATAAGTATTCCACCCTGTGCAGGTATGTCACCATGCCAACACAGCTTGGAACTTTCATAACCACAGTGTGTATGTGTGTCTGTGTGTGTGTCAGCATGTGTGTTAGTGTGTCTGTGTCAGTATGTGTGTCAGTGTGTCTGCGAGTGTCAATGTCTCTGTATGCGTGTCTATGACTGTCAGTGTGTCTGTGAGTGTCAGTGTCTCTGTGTATGTGTCTGTGTCAGTGTGTCTGTATGTGTGTGTCAGTGTGTGTGTCAGTGTGGTCCATAAGGTCCAGAATCTGCAGGCCTAGGCTGTGTAACAAAAAGCACACCCCTAGACGTGCCGATATTGGATCATATTTGAATATCCTGAAGTGTGTTATTGCCTTCTATATTTCAATTATAAACCAGTGAATTAGAATGATATATGGAACAAAACTGTATTGGGCCTCTTTATTTTTCTATCTGACTCCAGGGATGGAAATGACTCCCATTGCATAGCAGTTTGATCCACTCCTGGTTTTGCTATGAATTTAATAAGGCACACCTGAGCTTATTACCTATACACTGTGGTAAAACCTGGAATGGGTGAAACTGCTAATATTGAAAACAGTAAATCAGCGAAGAGCCCTTAATACAGGACTTTTACAATTTACTGTCCATATGCTTGCCTAACAGTGGCTTAACCAAATCAGTGAATTATAGAAATATAGAAAAATAGCACTGTGCAAACTTCATTTGACATCCCTTTCAAAAGTTATGATGGTTTCTTTATAACAACCTTTTTGCCTGTATGTATATGTGTAAATATGCAGGATTGTCTGTATGTAAGGAAGTGCATGCACTTTCTTACTTGAACCCGAAGATGATGATTTTGGAGCGGTCACTGGGCCACTCGCACACCGTAAGATACAGGTCACTGTAGATCTCCTCGCCCATGAACAAGCGAACATGACGCACCTGAGCAACAGAGAGAGCAGGGTGTAACATGTGATGATCCTGATGGGCTATTTGTATGATGCATAATAACATCAAATGATCATTTAACAACGGACTGTTATGTTAACAGATAAAAGTTTAAATGGGACAGGGAGAGCATGTATTCATACCAGCTATAAAACACACATATTCTTCAATCAAGAACCACTTCGTGAACTACAATGAGCTACGTTGTGCTTCTGGTCTTGTATCCCAATACACACCTCTACGATACAATACATCATGTAAAGGAAGTATTAAGATGAATCGCTACCCCCCGCCTAACACACACACACATCCCTGGGAAGCTCTACCTGTCTGAGTTTGCTGTGGATGTTGAACTCCCACCAGTACAGGTGGTAGATGTAGAAAGAGAAGTCATCGTCCCCACAGTCACTTGTGTAGGAGAGCACGTAGCGACCACACTTTGTGAACCCCAGGAAGATGTGCCTGAAAGACACAGCACAGGTCACACAGTCAAACTGTGCTCACCACGTTTTGCATTTTATTATATCTCTCTGCTCACATGTATCTGCTCAGATCACTGAAACTAAGCAGCAGCATTATGGAGTGAAAACTGTCAAAAATACTTGCGTGCGTAAAAAAGATTTGGACCTGTAAAATAAATTTGTACACTAATAAAAACAATTTCTTATTATTTATTTCTTCGGAGACACCCTTATCCAGCATTCCATGTAGTGTAAAATAAATGTCTACGTGGTAAAAAAAAAAAAAAAAAAATGGATCCAAATGTACGAGTACAACTCAAAAATACGAGTACAACTCGCTCTGGGATTTTTGAAAGTTATTTCTCGCCACAGACGAATATTTAAAAGCATGCACAGGTTGCCACTTGCAGTCTAGTGCAAGTGTAGGGAAAGCTGCATTTCAGTTGCACTGTGCACTCAGCTGGACATGTACTGTTCCACCGTTTTATTATCATAATGTATATTACTAGTTTATTTTTATATCCATTGTTTTTAATCACCTCTGTGCAACACATTTTACTCCAATATGTGTGACGAAAGAAAAACAATGCCAGCTAAGCAAACATCACTACCGTGAATATTACGTTTGAACTGGTGCACTGAGCAGACTGACATGTTTTTTGTAAAACGTTAATTATTATTATTATTATTATTATTATTATTATTATTATTATTATTATTATTATTATTATTATTATTATTAATATCCACTGTCTAAAAAGCTGCATTAAATTTATGAGGCGCCCTTAGGGACATCATTCAAACCGACACCTGCGTTACATTCTGAAATCTCAGATAATACATAGTGAAATTGCCAGTTGTACTAACAAGATTAAAAAAAATGGGATTGATCAGGGACCACTGGAGCGGAATCGTGAAAAGGTGTTTTACTAAGCGGATCTGGATCTGGCTCCACTGATCCATAATCTTGATCCGACCCTGGAGATGCACGCACCGTAACTAGAGAAACTAACCAATGAGAAGCAACCATATGTGGCGCGTAGTTTATAGATCCCGAATGTCAAATTTGTATACAGCCTGAGAGCACAATAATGTTACAAAGAAATGGCAAACGGATGGACAGAGATAGAGCAGTATTAATTAATCAATGTAAATCCAGGTTACTGTATCCAAAAAACTTTACTTTATGTAAACAAAAAGAAAACGGTTTAAGTTTGGAACTCACCGACGCTCTGTGTTATTTACTAATGCCATTACACTGAGGTTTCTAACTATTTTCGTGCAGTTTAACGTTTAATATTACCTTAATATTACCTTACCTGGTTAAGAACAGGTATATAAACTATGTTCACCTGCTCAGGGGGGTTGGGTGTTCAGAAGGAGGTGAACAGGTCTATGTGCAGGCTAAGGACTGTGTGCAATCTCTGTGACAAAACCTAAAAGAAAGGTATTTGATACTGGTATTGTGTTTTGTAGAACCAGTAAATGGCTTCTCTGTCCGGGTTTATAGTTTATGATTTATTATAAAAGTTTAGCTAATACTCTTAAAGGGCCAGTGGCCTGACTGTGTATTTGTGTAATAAAAGTGTGCAAAAGCGCTTAAACTACAGTTCTGTCTCTGGGTGAGTGCTATTTTTGCCGCTGGTCAGCACTGACCACCTGTCACATCACCACTATATATATATATATATATATATTATATATAGTACACATACATATACACACACATACATACAATGTTAGCTTGCGCAAAATAAATAGACATTAATAAAAAGGAAATACTTTATCAAGCACAATTGCTATACCAAGTTAATCACGATATATATATTTTTTTTAATTAATCTGGGTGTTTAAACGCATCGCAGAGACTCTCGTATTGTATTTCATTACTGAAAGTTTACCAATTTTCCAAAAACTTTAGGTCATGTTTTACAAAACATTTTTAAAACTTAATAAATAAACAATTACCATAACAAACATTTTCGTAATATGATACCTGAAACCTAAGAACACAATATATTCCAATAAAGTTGCGTTCTTACTCAAGAGCTTGGTGTTGTTTACATTATTGTCTGTACACTGAAGCTACATCTACATCTTTACGTGGATGGAAGCTGAATTTTAAAAAAAATTATTTAACTTGTGGGGAATCCTCAACAATCGACAGCGTGTGGAGGCGACAGCGCGGGAGAGGTAGTCGTGGAGGGGTATGGAGCAGTTGGAAGCAGTAAGGAGAAATTGCATCTTTGCTTGCTTTAAACAGAAAACACTGCAGCTTAAAGTCTAACAGCCGTGTGTCTTTTTCTGATAACAAGCTGAAGATCAGAGCAGCTGATTCAAATTTGCCGCCGCTCTGAGTTACGGGGGAGGGGCAGAGCCAGCAGCACAACAGATACAAACAAAAGCCAGGCAGTCTTCCCACAGACAGCGTGTGGAAGTGACAACGTGGGAGAAGTACAGTCGTGGAAAAGTAGAGAACAGATAGAAGCAGTATGGGAGAAGTACAGTCGTGGAAAAGTATAGAGCAGATAGAAGCAGTATGGGAGAAGTGCAGTCATGGAAAAGTACAGCGCAGTTTGAAGCAGTTTGAAAGCAGGTTGACAGCTGCAGAAGCTAAACTAAACTTCCAAAAAAAAATAAAAAAATCAACATGGTCTTCAAGCCAGTAATCTGTGACACCTGCATGATGTGGGAAATCGGAGAAAACCTAGCAGAGCTAAACCAAGTATGTGTAAAGTGCCGCACAATCCAGAACTCAAACTACTAGAAATGGAGCTGCAGGAAATGAAACAGCAACAGGAGCTTGAGGAGCTGGCACAACCACAATTCATGCAATTCATGGGGAAGTCAGCACCCCTAGCAGACTGAAAGCCACCAGGGAGATGGAAGATGGTGAAAACAGCTGGGTTCAGGTAGGCAGAAGCAGGGAAAAAAAAGAAACTTTGTCAAACACAACCACCAGAAATCAAAACATCCAACAAATTTGATCCACTTGAAAATTTAGATGCTCAAAACCAACATCAAGAGAACGAAAGGAAAAACATCCAGGACCCTATAAACAGTGCTGGCCAGGCAGCAAAAAGAAGGGAGGTTATGATTGTTAGGGACTCCATACTGAGAAACACAGCAAGTTCAGTTCACAGTTTGGACCCCCTTACTACAACAGCGTGCTGCCTTCCAGAGCCTCTGTCACGCACATCACTGAGAACGTGGACAGGCTCCTAGAACGAACAGGAGACGACTTGGTAGTAGTCGTCCACATCGGTACAAACACCATTGGAAGATACAGGCCAAGATCCCTTCAAAACAAATTCAGAGAGCTAGGAAGGAAATTAAAACAAGACCAAAACTGTGGTATTTTCTGGGATACTGCCGGCATACGGACAGCTGGAAATACATAATCAAAATGCATGGCTGCAATCGTGGTGCACACAGGAAGGCTTCACCTTTCTTGAACATTGGAGCACATTCTACAAGAAGGACTATCTAAATAGACGGGACGGACTGCACTTAAACAAAAAGGGAACCAATCTACTCGGAGAAAGTATCCTTGAGGAGGTTCAGAAGCATTTAAACTAGAAAGGAAGGGGGGAGAAAACAAAAAAACAGAAGGGAGACCACATCAAAACAAGGGCAACAACTAGAACATAAGAAACTTTACAAACGAGAGGAGGCCATTCAGCCCATCTTGCTCGTTTGGTTGTTAGTAGCTTATTGATCCCAGAATCTCATCAAGCAGCTTCTTGAAGGATCCCAGGGTGTCAGCTTCAACAACATTACTGGGGAGTTGGTTCCAGACCCTCACAATTCTCTGTGTAAAACGTGCCTCCTATTTTCTGTTCTGAATGCCCCTCTATCCAATCTCCATTTGTGACCCCTGGTCCTTGTTTCTTTTTTCAGGTCAAAAAAGTCCCCTGGGTCAACACTGTCTATACCTTTTAGGATTTTGAATGTTTGAATCAGATCGCCGCATAGTCTTCTTTGTTCAAGACTGAATAGATTCAATTGTTTTAGCCTGTCTGCATACGACATGCCTTTTAAACCTTGGATAATTGTGGTTGCTCTTCTTTGCACTCTTTCTAGAGCAGCAATATCCTTTTTGTAACGAGGTGACCAGAACTGAACACAATATTCTAGGTGAGGTCTTACTATTGCATTGTAAAGTTTTAACATAACTTCCCTTGATTTAAATTCAACAGTTCTCACAATATATCCGAGCATCTTGTTGGCCTTTTTTATACCTTCCCCACATTGTCTAGATGAAGACATTTCTGAGTCAACATAAACTCCTAGGTCTTTTTCATAGTTCCCTTCTTCAATTTCAGCATCTCCCATATGATATTTATAATGCACATTTTTATTGCCTGCATGCAATACTTTACACTTTTCTCTATTAAATGTCATTTGCCATGTGTCTGCCCAGTTCTGAATGCTGTCTAGATCATTTTGAATGACCTTTGCTGCTGCAACAGTGTTTGCCACTCTTCCTATTTTTGTGTCGTCTGCAAATTTCACGAGTTTGCTTACTATACCAGAATCTAAATCATTAATGTAGATTAGGAATAGCAGAGGACCTAATACTGATCCCTGTGGTACACCACTGGTTACCTCGCTCCATTTTGAGGTTTCTCCTCTAATCATTACTTTCTGTTTTCTACATGTTAACCACTCCCTAATCCATGTGCATGCATTTCCTTGAATCCCTACACCGTTCAGTTTGAGAATTTATCTTTTATGCGGGACTTTGCCAAAAGATTTCTGGAAATCTAAATAAACCATGTTGTAAGTTTTGCAATTAACCATTGTCAATGTTGCATCCTCAAAAGTCAAGCAGGTTAGTTAGACACGATCTCCCTTTCCTAAAACCATGCTGACTGTCTCCCAGGATACTGTTACCATATAGGTAATTTTCCATTTTAGATCTTCTTATAGTTTCCATAAGTTTACATACAATAGAAGTCAGGTTTATTGGTCTGTAGTTATCTGGTTTGGTTTTGTCTCCCTTTCTGTGGATCAGTATTACGTCTGCAATTTTCCAGTCTGTCGGTACAACCCCTGTGTCAAGAGACTGTTGCATGATCTTAGTTAGCGGTTTGTAAATAACTTCTTTCATTTCTTTGAGTACTATTGGGAGGATCTCATCCGGCCCAGGGGATTTGTTTATTTTAAGAGCTCCTAGTCCCTTTAACACTTCTGCCTCTGTAATGCTAAAGTTATTTAAAACTGGATAGGAACAGGTCGACATGTGGGGCATGTTGTCCGTGTCCTCCTTTATAAAAACCTGTGAAAAGTAATCATTTAATATATTTGCTATTTTTTTTTCTTTGTCTACGATTTTGCCATTTGTGTCTCTTAGACATTTAACCTCCTCTTTGAATGTTCTCTTGCTGTTATAATATTGGAAAAATATTTTGGATTTGGTTTTAGCCCCCTTAGCAATATTGATTTCTATCTCTCTCTTGGCCTTTCTTACTTCCTTTTTGACTTGTGTTTGCAATTCCAAGTACTCTTTCTGTGTACTTTGTTTTTGGTCCCTTTTAAACGCTCTGAAAAGTGCCTTTTTTTGCTGAATATTTTTTTTAATTGATCTATTAAACCATTTTGGCCATTTTGTTTTAGATTTAGATTTGTCTACTTTTGGGATGTAATTGTTTTGCGCCTCTCGTACTACATTTTTAAAAAACAGCCATCCTTTTTCTGTGGATGTTTTCTCTATTTTACTCCAATCTACTTCTGTTAGTCTACGTTTCATACCTTCATAGTTTGCTTTTCTAAAATTGTAAACCTTAGCTTTAGTCATTAATTTTGGGGTTTTAAAAAACACTTCAAATGAGACAATGTTGTGGTCTGAATTTGCCAATGGTTCTCTGACCTCCGTTTTAGTTATTCTGTCTTCGTTATTTGAAAGGACTAAATCAAGGCATGCCTCCCCTCTAGTCTTGACAAATAGCGTTAGGAAGCAGTCATTTGTCATTCCAACATTTCAATTTTGTACGTCGTGCTCCCCACCGGGTTCTCCCATTTTATACGGGGGAAGTTGAAATTATTATTATCCACCATTAGTATGGCTTCTCCTTTTCTAAACGCATTTTCCTATACAGTGTGTACCCACTAATATTATATTCGTCTCCATCACTCTAAGACAACCATGTTTCTGTAACACCTATCACATCATAGTTACTTTTTAGTGCAGTAGCTTCAAGTTCTAACAGTTTGTTTCTGAAACTTCTAGCATTAAGATAAATACATTTAATAGTTGTCTTACCTGAGTTGTTGCCCTTGTTTTGATGTGGTCTCCCTTGTGTTTTTTTGTTTTCTCCCCCCTTCCTTTCTAGTTTAAATGCTTCTTGACTTCCTCAAGGATCCTTTCTCCGAGTAGATTGGTCCCCTTTCTGTTTAAGTGCAGTGTGTCCCACCTATATAGATATTCCTTGTTGTAGAATGTGCTCCAATGTTCAAGAAAGGTGAAGCCTTCCTGTATGCACCATGATTTCAGCCATGCATTTTGATTTTGTATTTCCAGCTGTCCATATGGTCTTTGCAAGGTGCCGGCAGTATCCCAGAAAATACCACAGTTTTGGTCTTGTCTTTTAATTTCCTTCCTAGCTCTCTGAATTTGTTTTGCAGGGATCTTAGCCTGTCTCTTCCAATGTTGTTTGTACCGATGTGGACGACTAATACCGGGTCGTCTCCTGTTAGTTCTAGGAGCCTGTCCACTTTCTCAGTGATGTGCCTGACTGAGGCTCCTGGAAAGCAGAACACTGTTGTAGTAAAGGGGTCCAAACTGCAAACTGAACTTGCTGTGTTTTTCAATATGGAGTCCCCAACAATCATGACCTCCTTTTTTGCTGCCTGGCCTGCACTGTTTATTAGTGTCCTGGATGTTGTTTCTTTCATTCTCTTGATGTTGGTTTTGGTCATCTAAATGTTGAAGAAGCTCAAATTTGTTGGATGTTTGGATTTCTGGTGGTTGTGTTTGACGAAGTTTCTTTTTTTCCCTGCTTCTGCCTATCTGAACCCAGCTGTTTCGACTCTCTTCCATCTCCCTGGTGGCTTTCAGTCCGCTAGGGGTGCAGACTTCCATGAATTGTGGGTGTGTCAGCTCCTCAAGCTCCTGTTGCTGTCTCATTTCCTCCAGCTCCATTTCTAACAGACTTACTCATAGACTTCATATATTTGCTAAAATAGCAAATATATTAAATGATTACTTATCACAGGTTTTTACAAAGGAGGACGGACAACATGCCCGACATGTCGACCTGTTCCTATCCAATTTTAAATAACTTTAGCATAATAGAGGCAGAAGTGTTAAAGGGACTCGGAACTCTTAAAACAAACAAATCCCCTGGGCTGGATGAGATCCTCCCAATGGTACTCAAAGAAATTAAAGAAGTTATTTACAAACCGCTAACCAATATCATGCAACAGCCTCTTTACACAGGGGTTGTACCGACAGACTGGAAAATAGCAAACGTAATACCAACGTAATAACAACCTGTCACAGATGGTTCTGGCACGTCCCTTTTGTGCTACAAGTCATTAAATCATTTTGCATGGAAGGCCTCGGTTGCAAGGGTGTGCGGTTCTTTGATGGACCCAGATTCAGTTAAAATGTTTTTGCTAACTAATGATGGGAATGGGACTGTAGAGACGGAAGCTTTGTTAACAAGATTTAAGTTTTTGCAGATATCAGGCTTTTAAAGACACACCTGTGGTGGCTTTGACAGACTCACTGAGAGCAGAAACTGACCCAGGACTGTGACAGCTTCTGGAAGCAGGCTGATCTTTGGGATGCAAATTGAACATTTGTGAAACTGCATGTGTGTTAAAATGTTGTAATAACTGTACTGTGTTTTAAAGAATATAAAGCCAGAATAAATACTAAACACATTGTTAAAGCACACTGTTCATACAAAAAGTTACAATCTGCTATGTATTAACCTATAGTCATGTTAGAGCATTCTACATTCCTGTTTAGTCTATTATAGAAAGGCAGAAAGGCAGATGTTTCTTATTTAGAGAAGTAAGCTTGATCTGAAAGTAGTCTTTAAGCTAAACACAGGTATTCTAGAATAATTCAAACAGAATATAAGTCTAAATGTTTTATTTTAACAGAAGAACTGTTAAGTTTGAAACTAAGAGAATATAGTGTAGAAATTAACTTAAAATAAAAACTTCAGTCAAAGCAGAATGGTACAAGTCTGTGTCAAGCATATAGTAGGCTTGCCAAAGAGAAGGCAATTAATCTTCGTAACCTTTGCTTGCAGTACCAGACAGAGTTTTAATGTTTGGGGGGTTTGAAATCCAAGGTTGCTAATAATGAGTGATCTTTTACATATAAGAAATATCTTCTGGTACCAAGAAAGAATAACATCAGTTCAAAAGTTCACCTTACATATTTCGGAGATGTAGGAGAGGTGGACTAGGGGATGATGGGGAGTTGCCGGGTGTTTTGGGAATGTTGTTGACTTGAGGGATAGGAGCTGTTAAGGCTGATTTAATGTTTAAGAAAGGTATCAAACGTCCGCTGGCAAATGTTTGGGATGAATCTGTTGTAGCTCTTCTTCATATGTACAATTAATTGACAGATACTTTTAGAATGATTTTTAGATTTAAGTAAACAATTAGCCATCTGTTAAAATCAGTAAAAGGATAAAGTAATTTGTTAACACATACTATGATATGTACCAGTTAGTAATTGTTATGCACATCTCTGTGATTTAGTTGTGTGTCAGGGGCAACTGAATGAAATCATTCCAGTATATATTTTTGCTGACGGGGAGAGGGGGGGAAATACATAAATGAATGCAAAGCAATTATTTCTTTAGAATTGTTACATATTTTGACACGTAGACATTTGGCTCATTTAGCAATGTGTTTTTAAATTGCAATCTGCAACAGGACTTGATGCAAACATAAAGCAGTAAACCTGATTTTGTTGATCATGAAACACACGCTCTTGTCTTCATCTACAAATAATGCCTCAATTTTACAATATTTGATCAAGCTCTGATCCAACTGATCCTGCTTTGAAGCAAGATCAAAGCAGGATCAGATTTTGAGCCGAAACTGAGTTCAGGATCAGCGCTGATCCTTATAGTACAACCCAATATGTCACAGGAGCAAGACAGCAGCCTGGATCCAGGATCGGATCCCGTTAGTACAACCGGCCCCAGGGTCAAGTTAAGATCTCAAAAAAGTAATTTTGAAGGACTAGTTTTGTTTGCGATTGTTGTCAAATTATAATTCCGTCCCTGTTTTTCTAATTGACTGACTGATTAGAAATACTAAAATAAACTAAAATTAGATTAATGTAAATTCAGCAGTATTAAGAGTTTAACAGTTATGGATGATTGATTGATTGTTGATGTCCTTTTTTTGTTGTTTTTTTTGTCCCTGTGAATGTTTTATTAAGATCTGACCCAGTCCAGTTAATTTAAATGGACCGTTTCAGTTTCTCATGCGAACACAAACTCAGTCCTTACCCTGCCCGCAAGAACTCATCATTCACAATGGTCTTCAGGGAGACACAGACACGAGGAGGGAGCTTCCTAAAGAGACGGTGCGACAGCTGGCCTGATATCTGCAGAGAGGGTGAGAGAGATAAAGAAAACATGACTGTTACAGGGATGGAAATAAATAGTAGTTTCACACAGTCCAGATTTTACTAGGAGCCTGATTAGCCACAGTGTATATAGGTAACAATCTCTGTAGGTGTGTGTGTGTGTCTTATTAAACTCACAGTAAAACTATATATTTTAGCCCTGTGGGTGGTTGTTATGGAGCTGACAACTATGCCCTCAGAGCTGTGCTCGTGTGCCCGCTAGTGCAGCTAAGATAATCTGCTACAACGCAATACTGATGAATTGGGAGGGGAATTTAAGTCATTAAAATCTACAACTCTACTACTCTGTGCCCTCAGTCTCTGCTTCTATGCCCTTTGATAACCCTGTATTTTAATGTAATTTTATTTCATATTTTGAAATAAGACTGTAATAAGCTAATTACAGTCAAATTTAAACCGAAATAAGAACATAATAAGTTACTGGACAAATCCTTAGACCTAGTTTAATAGCAGCAATAACCTAGCATCATCTTCTAGAATAAATGTCAACATCTTAACAATATACATACATACACTGCTGTGCAAAAGTCTAGACAAGTTGCATTTTTTTACTGTGATGCATTATGAGTATCAACAATTTAATCAAAGCCTCCACTAGTGTTTTCTAATATTATAACAACTTTGACTTGCATAAAGAAGGAAAAACATTGAGTGAAATAGCATCACTTGATTTTCAAGGTGTGGTATCCGAAGCATAATCAACAAGTACAGAGAAATGTCATCTGTAAATTGACAAACCCAGGACTGGAAGACCCAAAAAGCTGTCTAACAAGGATGAGCAATACTTGAAGATAATATCCTTAAAGAATAGAAGACAGGCGTTGAATTAACAACAGAACTGGCAGAAGGCACAAGCGTCGTTGTCCATCAAATCAACAATACGAAGGTCACTCTTGAAATCAGGACTTAAAGGATGTGTAAGAATACCTCTGTTAAGAAAGGGGAACATTACTAAAAGGCTAAAATGTGCACAAGAACACAGAAATTGGACTATAGAACAATGGTCAAAGGTGCTTTGGACTGTTGATGGATAGACAACGACACCTGTGCCTTCTGCCAGTTCTGTTATCAATTCAACGCTTGTCTGTGTTTTCAGTTTGCGTAACGACCAAAAAATAATAATAATCCTTTGAAACATTGTTGATTATTCCTTTATGTGAGAAATTGGTTTGCTTAAAATACTCGTTTCAGCTCTCAATACTCTTCAATGGGTTGGTTGTGACAGCATGTTCTTTAGTTTGGTGCATGCAATGTATGCGACACGGAGACGAGATTGAACTTCACTGAACTTTATTAGCACATTCCCCCGTTGATGGATGAGACTAGATCCTGGGTGCGCCCGATACACAGCTCTGCAACAACCAACACCGTTGCAGATCTTTATTATTACACCATAACAAGCTGGGTTAAATAAATAAATCGTTCAGACGAAGAACAGTAATGTGTATTGCAAACAGTTTTGAGCTATTCAATCTTTTTTATTTCAAGGTCTTTAGAAAAAAGTCCAAAGTCCCACAATTTTACAACAATCCTTTTGTATGCTTCAGTTTCCCATAGATAGATTTTCATATAGTATGTAGGTTTTAAAATATAAAATGTGGGACACAGTACATGTCCAGTTTTACTTGCAATAAGTGGAAAAACGTTTATGTTGTATATTCCTTAACTATGGAACAACAGTGACAAACGGGTTTTCCAGTTATTCTTACAAGCACATGTGTAATCAAGTGTAAGTCTTTTAATGGTGCAACAACCATATATATATATATCGGAACAAGGACAACAAAAGCAAAACTCCACAATCACATCACAGGAAAGTTTATTAGAATATTTAAAATGTGAGATGACGCACGTTATTAGTATAGCTTTTTTAGTAATCAATAAGTAACCTATATTACTTTAACTACAAATAATACAATACAACTCACATGCAGAAACTACTACTATGCAGTAGGCTACGATTTAAATAAAAAAATGTTTAGAAAACCTAATATTTATGCTATTTTTGAAAGAAGAATAAAAATAGCACTAATTAATAATCGTAGGCCATTCTTAATGTTTTGAAAGGTAAAAGCAGGTTTCTCAGTCAGACAGAAACAATAACACTATGGCAAAAATCTAGTTTCTCCTCTGTGGAATGGCGTCCATGCGTTGCTAGGGCCCTATGACGCAGACTCTGCATCTACCTACTGACAACCACAATACAATATAGAATATTATATATGCTGCCAACTACTTCCACAAAGTGTATGCATGTGCTTGACTTTGTCAAAGATATTCTACTTAACATTTACCCTGAACAACCTGACCATTCCAAATGGCATCAAACCGTTGTAGATCATAACATTAGCACCAGCAGGCCCTCTACCACGGTTGCTGAGTCAGACAGTCCAGATGGCGGAACTGCCGTTAATTCCAACGTAACGGTAACCTTAGCGACCAGTGACTGTGAAAGTGTTGACAACACTGAGGATATCACCGACAGTGTCACCGTTGTTGCTAAAAGCAAAGCAGTCACTGTCCCAGGAAATACAAAAAAAACTGTAAATTAGGTGTGGATCCTGCCTGGAAATCCCTGGCTGCTTGTGACTGATGATCAGTCTGGTAAATCTAGTAGATCTAACAGTTAATTACCAATACCTTGTAGATCTAGATTTCTTTGAAAAAAAAAAACAAAAAAAAAACATTAGACTTCAACAATTACAATGCTAACTTTTGATCTAGTCTAGGCCTATACATTGTACATTTAGTTTTAAATTTAATCGAACCATATTGTGGACAGTGGTGTAAGGTCGAAATTAAATTAAGGCCTGACTGATAAGACTAAGATAAGTCTAAGTTACACACAAAAAAAATTGTCTTTTAGGATTGCTGTGCAACATGTGCATAGCACATCATCCTCCAAGGAATGGAGGTATCAAGGTTTGGAGAGATGTGCCATGTACTACCCTTATCATACAGTCTGAACAGGCATGCAAAATCACACCAGCACCAACAGGCCTTGTCTATGGCAGAGAAGAGCGGTGGCATAATGCTGTCTTTCAAGCACTACATGAGCTTGGACAGGATGGCATTCCTTGCAGCTCTGCAAGTAATGTATTGGCTGACAAAGAATTAAGTGGCCCACACCACCAGGTTTGCCAGCCTCCTAGGTATGATGCAGGGTCTGGGCCAGTCATACCTCAGCCACCTAAACAAGGCAGTTTTTTCAGAAAATGACAATTTTATCTTATTCTGTCTAATTAGGCAATCTGGAATTTCTAATATATTAGAATGTATTAAGTGAATGAACCGCCAATTATTTGTAAAGTTGTGACCTATTACTTGCAGGGAGGAAATGCCAAGTACACCTCAGAAAAGATCATGTGGGAGATGGTGAAGGTCTTGTCTGATGTGCCACGCCATCACATCCTGCACACTTTGCGCAGCAGCAGTGTTCGCGCTAGGCCGCGCCATTGCGCCAATGCCCCCCTGAAATAAAAAATGTCCCGCTGAATTTCTCTTAACGCGCCCGTGTGTCCCTCTTCCCAGACCAGACGCAATACCAATACGCTGTAAATTAATGCATGTTGTATTAACATGACATATCTGACGACAGGCTAATCTTTTTTACTTGTTGGTTTACACTTGCGTTTTCATAATTAAACTCACGTGCCATTATTCTCCAGTCCAGTAGAATGCGCTCACACCCTCCCCGGCTACAGTCAGTTTCACAGTAAAGCCTGGATGACATCAGGCTTGTTAACAACATGGCCCTGCGCAAATATAACCTTGTATCCCTGTTATACCCGACCATTACTTTTGGAAGAACAAGTAATCAGCTTTGGCAGTGACTGTTGAAATGTAAGCTGTTATATTTGTGCTTAACAATACTGTGAAATTCATCCGCTGTTAACTTATCTATTTGCTAGACAAAATATCTGTATGATGTTTGGAGATATGGAGTGACCTAGCAAGTGAATGGGAGAAATTTGAACTTCTGCGTACTGCAATACAGTTTATAGACGAAGTGCAGTGATACGAAAACCGCATCGATTTAAAAAAAAAAAAAAAAAAAAAGTAGCATACTGTAACGTTATAAAATATGTGAAATGAGTCTTTCTATGACAAAAAATGAAAAAATTCCAGGCCAAAATAATTCAGTATGTGTTAAGCACCGTCTCGGCCATTTTGTCAATTGGCCTGTACGGCATGATTAAAAAAAAAAAAAAATCGATTTATATATATATATATATATCAGTGTATGTGATTTTATACAGCACTGTATATAATACATCTTGCATTGAGATAACACCACTGAATCGGAATAAAGGAAATTATTATGTAATACAGTTCACGTGCAGTCACGGTTTTGGTAAGTAGCATTTTCAAATCATATCATTATGTGCAGTATTAAAATGTAGCAAATCCACAAAACCAACGAAATACATATTGTATATATTGATATTTTATTTTTAGTGTTCTGTGTAACACGGGCCATCATTTAACCTTGAAAAAAACTAAATACAGTACCTGAAGCAGACACGCGTTTATCATAAAATAAACAAATCACCTGGGCCGGATGAGATCCTCCCAATAATACTCAAAGAAATGAAAGAAGTTATTTACAAACAGCTAACCAAGATCATGCAACAGTCTCTTGAGACGGGTTGTACCGACAGACTAGAGAATTGCAAATGTTATCCCAATCCACAAAAAGGGAAGCAAAACCAAACCAGGTAACTACAGACCAATAAGCCTGACTTCTATTGTATGTAAACTTATGGAAACTATAATAAGATCCAAAATGGAAAATTACCTATATGGTAACAATATCCTGGGAGAATGTCGGCATGGTTTTAGGAAAGGGAGATCGTGTCTAACTAACCTGCTTGACTTTTCTGAGGATGCAACTTTGAAAATGGATAATTGCAAAGCATACGACATGGTTTCTTTAGATTTCCAGAAAGCTTTAGACAAAATCCCGCATAAAAGATTAATTCTCAAACTGAACGCAGTAGGGATTCAAGGAAATGCATGCACATGGATTAGGGAGTGGTTAACAGGTAGAAAACAGAAAGTACTGATTAGAGGAGAAACCTCAAAATGGAGCGAGGTAACCAGTGGTGCACCACAGGGATCAGTGTTAGGTCCTCTGCTATTCCTAATCTACATTAATGATTTAGATTCTGGTATAGTAAGCAAACTCGTGAAATTTGCAGACAACACAAAAATAGGAGGAGTGGCAAACACTGTTGCAGCAGCAAAGGTCATTCAAAATGATCTAGACAGCATTCAGAACTGGGCAGACACATGGCAAATGAAATTTAATAGAGAGAAGAGTAAAGTATTGCATGCAGGCAATAAAATTGTGCATGATAAATATCATATGGGTGATACTGAAATTGAAGAAGGGAACTATGAAAAAGACCTAGGTGTTTTTATGTTGACTCAGAAATGTCTTCATCTAGACAATGTGGGGATGCTATAAAAAAGGCCAACAAGATGCTCAGATATATTGTGAGAAGTGTTGAATTTAAATCAAGGGAAGTAATGTTAAAACTTTACAATGCATTAGTAAGACCTCACCTAGAATATTGTTTTCAGTTCTGTTCACCTCGTTACAAAAAGGATATTGCTGCTCTTAGTGCAACCACAATTATCCCGGGTTTAAAAGGCATGTCGTATGCAGACAGGCTAAAAGAACTAAATCTATTCAGTCTTGAACAAAGAAGACTACGCGGCGATCTGATTCAAACATTCAAAATCCTAAAAGGTATAGACAATGTTGACCTGAAAATAAGAAACAAGGACCAGGGGTCACAAATGGAGATTAGATAAAGGGGCATTCAGAATAGAAAATAGGAGGCACTTTTTTACATAGAGAATTGTGAGGGTCTGGAACCAACTCCCCAGTAATGTTGGTGAAGCTGACACCCTGGGATCCTTGAAGAAGCTGCTTGATGAGATTCTGGGATCAATAAGCCACTAACAACCAAACGAGCAAGATGGGCTGAATGGCCTCCTCTCGTTTGTAAACTTTCTTATGTTCTTATATCAACAACATCAACGTGTGTTGTAAAAATAAAGCAAAAATTGTTTTGAAAACTGTCCAAAATATTTACTTGGGGGCTAAGAATGAAAAATGTCAAAAAAATGCCATTTTTATATGGAAATTGTCAAAATAAAGGGGCAGCTGGAAGGTAAGAATTTACCAGTCAGGACAGTGGCTTTTAAATACGACTATTAAACTGTATCTGTTGGTAATGTGGTTTCTTCTAATGCAGTAGTTTTCAAACTGGGGTACGCGACAAAAATTCTGAAACTGCGGACAACGCATTTTATTTAGTACCATTTGCCAATCTATTGTAAACTTTTGTCATGTAATCAACGTTTAATCGCTAACACCAGACTGATGTGCTGTGACAGAGCGTTTAGAGCACACATGACTATTCTTGAAATGTATTTTCGTTTATGACTGTAAGTCGCCCTGGATAAGGGTGTCTGCTAAGAAATAAATAATAAATAATAATGACTAATTTACATATTAAATATGTACATTATAAATAAACCCTGTTGTTTAAATGCCATATAAAGAGTTGGGCGGTTACTGCAGTCTGTCTTTGGGATAAAAAAAATTACATATTTAAAAAAACTAAAAGCCTAGTCTTTAACTCATTTTATTTCCTGTGTGCGTTCATGCCTGCAAATCAATATTTATTTTTTTCAATGACCCGATTAAAGTTCATTGTAACTTAAGTACTATTGGTTCATTTCAAAATACATACTGTATGGCCAATCAGAAACCAAAGTATTGCCATGCGGTCTAATTTGACAAGCCCTTACGTCTGGTGTGAGAGTAAGAGTTTTTAGCTTTCAATCCAGTGAACAAATATGGATTGTTGGCTCAATACTAGTACATTACTAGCAAAGGGCGATCAAAACGAAATACCGTCAGAGATTAAAAACACCCAAAATGTCTTGCGACTGAAGCTCTCTCCAATTTCCCTGCCACCAACAGTGATTTATGTGGTAACAAGCAGGGACATCCATCACATTGTTAGGTAAGTGTTTTATTATTGTTTTTTAATTAGCATCAGTACTGTATGTTTTAGTCACCAAGAATTAAAAAATGCCAATAATATGTTTTCGTAATGAGGTCAGCTGTAGAGATGCGTGGATAGTGAACTTTTCTTTGCCGTCTTTTCTGTAATTTTATTATCAATAATCAGTGCCATTTGCTATCACGGAATAGTCCCATGTCATTTCTGAGTGACTGAGTTTAGCACGGAGGCTTCGTTGATTTTAATTAATTAGTAATTACAATAAAATGATGTTGATGTTTCCAACAACTAGAAACCTGTTTGATGGACTATTTTTATCCAAAAGTAAATATAATATATATTTTCTGTTATAATACTGTAACTTTTATAATTGTATCCATCACACACTCCAAGGCTTGTGCGTTTTGTTGTATTATGTTCTTGTACAGATCATATTTTTTCTGTTTTCATTTTTATTATGACTGTATCTCAGATGGGGGTACGCGGTGGACTACATTTTTTGGAAAGGGGTACGCAGCTTAAAAAGATTGAAAACCCCTGTTCTAATGTGATCTGGTACAATGAATGTCCTCTACTCAGCAATGCACCAGCGTCACTGTGACACATTTCCCAATATTTTCCCCAAAAGTGACAGTGAGTATTGTAGAGACACCTTGGTTGTATCTACAGCTTTACAGTTTTATTTTTTGTTCTTCAGAAACAAAAGGTCAGTAAACTCTGCTGGCATATTTAAAAATAAACAAAAATAAGAAATGTTGGTTGGTTCTGAATTATCAAACATATTGACCACCTCACTGAAGAGCATGTCCCCCTAAAATTTAGAGTGTGGGCCACATTGACCCTCAGTCTCTAAGTCCTGGAGCAAACACTGCAGCAGCCCATACTTTAGCATTCTGGTAGATGAGACGACAGACGTGGCTGTGGCACAAGTAGCTTATCATTTTTGGTCGTTATCTGACT